>NC_041372.1:5954570-6254570 GCF_900634415.1 Cottoperca gobio | reverse complement strand
AACGTGATTTCTCTGTGGAATTATTCAGACGGGTAATGTGCCAGACTGATTTGAAAACTCATATATCCACTTCAGAATATACATACAGTACTAACCCAACACCATTGTCACATGAACCGACTAGATATGGAAAGAAATTACAAAGTGCCTTTGTTGCCTCTGTATTATTAGAAGCTAATACGGGGAATGAAAGTATATAAGAAAGCTGATATAAAAATGTTTTTCTCAAATTTAGATGTGAAAAAGGCTGAGCGATAGATATAAGATTAGGATGCAGATCAAGTCTTAGGCAAGAAGATTGGTCTAAAAATATGTGCGGTGGCTGTTGTGTTGGTAGGGGTGAGGATTCTCATTAAAATCTCAATTAAACACAAACATTTCTAAAGAACCATGGTTCAGTGCCAGACTAATTTGTTTCCCCATAGATAAACAGACACCTCACTGTGCCATTTACAAAACACCCAATTAAAAGAGACCCCCCCTGCCCCACATTAACAGAAAAAAAATATATATAAATCACCAATATAGGAGAGCTTTTACTTTCTGCTCCAAAATGTCTGTTTATATTCAATGTCAATTCCTTTCTATCGGCTTGTTCTATTAGTAGTTCCTAACCACACTAATTGCCCCATTAAATTACTCGCTAATAAAAGGGTGCCTTGAGAAGCTAATTAAGCTTATTTTCATAATTAATAACCAAATCATGTCATCATTTTCTCACTCTTCCTTCAACTATTGATCGGCCAAACACTACCTTTTGTACGGCTGCCTCAGAAGCTGTTATTAGGGGCCTTGGGTTTGTTGGAGCAAAACACTCCATCTGCTTCATTTGCTCCAAATGTTCAGAGAAATCGTGCACAATACACGGCGCCCATAAGCATAACCTCGCTGTGAAACCCAAAGTGAACACGCGCGTCCACTCCCGTGCTGCTGTTACCTGCATCTACAACTAACAGCTTGGTTCCTACTGAAACATCTGCTCACATGGTAGCAGTGTAGAGGAGGTAGTGTTTTTATCTTTAGTGAATCTTAAAAAGGTGATTTAAACTCTGTTACTGCTGTTTCTACTACTACAAATACCAGAGATGAGGACTTTGTGATTTAAATGACTTGAGACTCGAACTGGACTCGTAATTTAAAGACTTAGAACTTCATTTGACTCGAAAGACTTGCTTTTGTTCATTTCCACTTTACATATTAAATAGAAACTATTACAAATGTTCAACGTTGTCAATGTGGACATAACAAGTGTCTCCCGGTCTGCGAGCGCACACTGGGAATGGCGTCGTCATGATTGTATGACCCTGTCAGTCGAGCTCCTCGCAACGCTACCTGATGGTCTATGGATCAGATCAGATTAAAGTTAATAATTAATAAACCTAAATCTCACTCAATATCAACACATATAATACAAATGTGGTAATTTTCATACTTTTTGAACAGGTTAGATAAATTGGCCAATATTATTATTATTATTAGAAATGTACTAAATCCTTTTTTTTCTTGCCACTTGCTTGAGACATGTCTGACATATATTCATGACCCTACAACTACTATTACATTTATGTATTATTTTAGCCATATGGATGTTTTTATTTCCACGTTTCCTCCCCTCTTGAGCTCCAGTGAGTCAGCAACACTGTTTACGTACTTGCAGTACAGCTCTCTCCTTCTCACAGCTGCCTTCCCTTTCCCCTGTTTTGTTCTTTGTTGTTGTGATTCGCTGAGTCAGTAGCGAGCAACAAGAACAAGCTCACTGTTCTGACCTTTTGTTTGACCTTAAGTCTACAGAGCAGCCACCTCTGACCTCTCTGCATCCTGCCTCCACAAGCAAACAATGACCTCAGGACCACGTCGGTCAGTACTCCGACGGTGAGCCATACCCAGGACAACACTGCCTTTTGGAAAAGTCATCCTCATGACTTTTGCTACTGTTTTAGTAGACACGAAAATCAGAGATTTAACTGATTTAATGTCAGTGTTTGGCTTCTCTGCTTCATGGTAAAGGAATTATAGGCTGAATTTGATTATAGTATAATAGATAAGTGGTCAAAAGTGTTTTTGATGTATTCCTTTAATATCAACAAGGGAATACATGGATTTGCAACAGCCCCAGGTCTATGTAAAGTATTATTTCTCAAAAAGGTCCACCCTTGCAAAACTGGTCAAATACAGCTGCTCAGCTCCCTGGCACATCCAATCATTAACTAATATTAGCATCAATTTTGGGTGCCTGGGGGAGTCAATATGATAGTTTAATGCAAGTTTAAACAGTGTTTGGAGCGAAGTAATTGTGGTGTATAACTGTAGGCAGGTAATAAGACGTGCTGGCAAGAGCAGCAGCGTTAGGGATCGAGGAAAAAAGAAGCTGGATCAGTGCCGCATCGAGTCGGCTAGTGCGACCCCCCAGGGAAATCAAGTCTGTGCTCTCCGACAGTCAGCACGCCATTGATGTGGTGGCGGCGGGTGGGGGAAGTGTGGGGGGGGGGTGGCGCTATAGCCAAAATCCACTTTTATACTCAGGATTAACTACCCGACGCAGGAGCCGTGCGGTCTGAGACGTGGTGCCGAAAACTGCACACAGCAGAACACAACAAATGCAATATTGATGAGGAAAAGCCAATGAGGGTGGGGGGGTGTTGCTGAGATTAGCCACACTGACAATAACATTACAGGAGAGAGATACCTCCCTCATGCAGGTTTTATGGGCCAATAGAGAGGATATACAGAGAGGACATGGGCTTAGATTGTAAAGACTGCCCAGAGCTGGGAGAATCTGGGCTGCACTGGTGTGTCTTTCCTGAAAGCTCAATGCAAGTGGCAGTCTTGTGTGAAATCAGGCCATGAAGTTATGGGTGTGAATAAAAGGGGACAAAGGAAGAGGGCTTGTTTAAAGCAGAGAACCAAGCCTTTGTCTACAAAACACATGTCCTTTTGTATTGCATGACTGCGTAAGAGAATGCGTTTACCTTTCTAAGTAACAATTAACACGATGTAGCTTCATTTAGCGATTAAATAGTAGACGTTGTTTTCATCTCGTCTCTAAATGACAGACTCATTAAATTGTAAGAAAAACAAAACAGATTCCGATCAAACTCCTCAATTGTTCTCATTATAATTAATTCTGTCATCTTCTCAAACTCAGCTATCCTTGATGAAAATTGCCAAAAGGTTAGGGTTCTCTGTGAGAAATTGTCACTAATCGCATGAACACTGGATTACACACTGAATAATAACACAAACACTTGAAATCAATGCTATTTGAGTTCCCCTGTTTTTCCCTCCTTGCTTTTGAACATGGATGTCATTAACAATTATGGAAAAATATAGCAAAAAAATATGTGATATGTTGAATTACACCCGTCTTTGACAATAACTGTATGTATGTGATGGGACATGTGCTTCCTCCCACTCACCATCGCAGCCTCGTTCCACCTGGCCCACCCTGTGGAGTGCATCTGCAATCAGGTCGGGGAGTCTCCCGTTCAGGTCCACGGAGGCCAGGCAGCCCTGGTACCCGTCCCGGGATGCAATTAGCTTGGGCAGATTGCTGTACATGCCCTTTGTCACGCCACCGATGTACAGCTCCCCTGCAAAACACACACGTAGAAAGATTTGAGATTTTGGAAAGAATAAATTCAGAACTATGATAATATAGAGCACTTTCATTTAAGACTTATTGAAGACAAGACAACATACATAATATACATATCAGTGTTAGTCAGGCCAATACTAAGATAATGATTCAACATAAAATTTAAATTAAATGTCAGCGTAAGGAAGCAGAATAAAGGGCTACAGTCTGTTTTTATTTCTTGATATATTCCACCTCACATCACTGCAAAGTGTATTTTTTGCGTGTTGTTGTTGCTGATGCAAGCAGGTGACATACTTTAAATCACAAAGTTGGTAGTCAATAAATATTCAATTGCTGGAGATAGCTACAGAAATGTACAACTGTATTTGCCGTATCCCTCAATGCAGTATCACCTTAAAACTGCTTCATGCAGAAGGAAGTCTTAAATAAAAAAAATAATAATACATTTGATTGCAGATGTATCGCTGTCACCTCATATAAAGGGAAGATGATGTTGATTGGCAACAAGGGATGTTGAAGAAGCAGGACAATAAGCAGGAGTTGTGCAAAACAACTGTGGTATTTATTACCAAGAGTTCACTGAAACAGAGGGAACCCGGAAAACTAATTAAAACTGCCACGTCCCCCCCCCCCCCTACTCCTGTGAATGGCGTGTTACCATCTCAGCCTCACCTAACTGGAACCACCTGCCTAGGTAAGTATAGGGTGAACTAAACCAACTAAAAAATCAAACAAATATAATTAACAAAACGTTAATGTAAGATTTTTGAGTTATTGCTAATATCACAATTTATCTATGGGCACCCATACACAGCAATGAGCGCACCAAATGTAAAACAATGTAATTTCTTACTATCTTACCTCCCTTCCTACATGTGAACATGGCACAGCCCCGCCCTGCTTAGAGGACATAATGAGGCAAACCTGTTTGCACTTACCCTGATTGAGCAGCTGATTGGCTACATAGTGTTAGATGTTGTAAGCCGCCTTTTGATTAATGTAGCATATTCATGTATGAACACTGTGTTTTTCAAATATTAACTTGAAAATAACATCAACTTCACTCCACACGGAGAAGAGTGCTCATTAGTTAGAAACGCTCGTCATTGCAGAGGCGCAAAAAGACGTGTTTTGATGATAATATGATTGTAAAAACACATGAATAGATTGTAAAGCATCAAGTCTGACATATTGGAAATGTGATGCTTTACACTTGATGTTTAGAAAGAAGTATTATGTGAGCCTGTCCATGCACTCTTCTGGGAGAAGATGAAAATATACTCAGCAGCACTTTCTCATCAAGGAAGCAGAATTTGTGAATCCTCAGCCGGATGATAAAGCTGAGTTTTGGGATATCTCAGTGCACAAGCACAATTAAGGTCTCTTTACATTACAACATAAAAGGAAATATTCATCCACTCTTAAGCCAAATTATTTTCTCTCCCTTTCTCTGTTCTTCTCTCAGCAAGTGAAATTATGAAAAACACAAAGAGGCCTTTGAAGTAGGTGCATATGAATAAACACAGTTTGAAATGCTTCGGGCATTTCTCATCATCAAAACTCCTACTTTATCTTTATCTTATTTATAAGTAGGCAACAAAAAAAAAGAACATCCAGCAAAACCTTTTAACACAGAGGGGAGATCCTGCTACAAATATAGGGCCCGTCAGAAAAAAACAAAGAAATTACATTTTCACAGCCGAAAAATCAGAACTTTCAACTTAAGCACTTTTGAGAAGCAATGAGCCACGAGGTCAATTATATGTGGACTTTGTGTAATGGAATGAGTCAATGATGTTTGCCAACTTCTCTCTGGAATTAATGAGGACTTGACACTTCATATTTCCCAGCTGGGGCTCCCGGGCATTACAATCAATACAACAGATTCATTAGCTGTCTCACTGAGTGATGTCCTGAAATCGCGGCTGTAAAGAACCGTTTAGCAAATATGAAATTATCGCTATGGAGTTAATCTCCAAAGAGCAAACCACACACATCCTGCAGAAGGCAACAGCAGAGATCCCACTGGCTGACTGCATAACTGGGGTAGACGAGAGAAGAGTAAGGGCTGTGCCAAATGTACTGTAAGAATTAGTCATGCAAGTTTTGTTTTCCTTCAATGGAATAAAGAATACAGAAGAGGAATAAATATGCAGCACGCATACACACACCCACTCAGAGAACTGGGCTCTCATTGTGTTCAGTTTGGAGTTCAATACTTTCATTTGAATTACAGATTTATTTGGGTAAAGTTTTGACTTCCTTGTTCATTTGGGCCATGAACAGTTTGTTCCTGCAGCACACATTACAGCTTATCCACCTTGTTTGTAAATGTGACACGGCTGCAGAGTCGTTGGGGATGTTTACTGCCGAGATTCCAGCTCCTAACATCTAAAACCTGCCGACAGCCAAGTTAGTATGGAAGACATTCCCAATGTCATAGCAGCCAATTATCCAAGTGGCTCTACATGCATGATTTAAAAAGGTTGAGCGATCCCAAAGCAAACATTTGATGTATTATTACTATTTTTATTTATGCTGTAGAGCAATTAACATATGCTCTTTTTAGAAAAAATACTGTTTTTAGAAAATACTCATTAAACAAGGTTTGTTTTTCTGTAGTTTCTAATAAATAACACCACATGATTTGAGTTTCAATACTGTAACTTGGTTATTTTGTGAGCAATACTTATACGTATCAATGTGCTATAAGCTTTTAGTTTTTTCAATGAATACAACTTCATCTATGCTTTTCGGCTCACAGTTTCTGGAGCAGTTCTACAGTGGGCAGGTTATGACAAAATATTTTCCTATCAGAGAGAAGCTGTCCTGGTCTGGCTGTGCTGTCCCAGCAGTGATGAATGCCTGTGTTGCTGAAGAGCAGCGAGCGATTGACAGGACGGAACCAATTACAGCCCCCCGGACATCACCAGAGACCACCACCTCCACATCTCTATGGTTACCATAATGACCTCTCAGGGGGCCGATGGGAGGAGTTGGGATGCTATGATACGGGGCCCTGGAGAGCCTCTGACGGCATAATATGGAAGAGCACACCGATTTAACATTTGCACTAGACTATCTGGGTTTTAAAGTGAAATATATATCCGTGATGATGGTTTCATTTGTCAGTGAAAACCTCCTAAATCCAGTTTGGCTGATCCGCAAAACCTACAGTTATGATACAGTTATGCAATCATGTATATCGTGATAGAAGATTACGACCATATCCCGCAGCCTATGTTAAGCTATTCATTCTGTTCGGCCAGTACGCCTTGTTGACTCAAGATAGGACCTGCATTTCACCCTTGCCTGTAATTGACCCCAGAGCAAAGTGATGGTATTTAAGTATTGCTACATATCTAGCGATACCGTGAATCACATTATTTATATCGATAATTAAGACAAGTTTGATCATGAGAATAGAGTCTGGTCTCATCTCTGGGCAACACAAAGCCGACCATTAGCTTTCATTAAAAGCCCTATAAACAGTCTCTGCCTTGCTCTCGAGTCCTCCCTCTCTCCACCCTACGTTGCTTGTATTGCTTCGCTCTCATGCTGCCTCTAATTGACAGAGATTGAATGATTGCTGATGAGAAACACAAGAACACATGCAAACACACACACACACACACACACACACACACACACACACACACACACACACACACACACACACACACACACACACACACACACACACTGTGGGCTATGCAAATGCCTAGCTGTCAAGCAGTGGTGATGTGTTATAGGCAGGGCTGAGACAACGGCATGGAGTAGGACGATGCAGCAGGGATTGTGTGATTGCTAATTACAGAGGGGCTCTGATCGGCGAAGGCGCGACGACGTTTGGTGTTGAGAATAAATGTCGACGCTGCTTGCATGTTAATTGCTGTTGCTAAATCATAACTTGCATAATTATCTTTCATCTCTGTGTTTTGGGTGTGTATCAGAAAGAAAATGATATAGCAAGAGATGTTTTGAATTGCGCAAGAAAAAATCGAAGACAACTGCAATTATCTGATAGTGTAGTGACAGGTGCAAGCTGGCTCTCTGTTGTAATCACAGGTGGTGTAACACATTTTCTCTGTCAATGGAGGCAGCTAAGAGGTGGAGACAAACATGTAAACAGAGAGCGAAAACGTAACAATTAGCAATTAATATGAGGTCACATTTACTCGTATCACAAATTAAGACTTATTGATATTCAAGTCCTTGTTCGCTTATGACAAAGAATGTTTAGGCGAGGGCAAATTAAACTGTTTTACGAATTATTACTTAAGCATGGATCTGAGCTTCTAGTGTTTGATTGTGTTTGACACGCACTAATTACCGGTTTTTGCATTGCAGAAAGTTGTATGACAAGAACAAGAGGGAACAAGAGTTCTAACTCACTATTGATTAGAAACTGGCTCATTATTCTTTCTTCAGCAACAAACAATCCAGTCCGTCTTACCTTAAATACTTTAGAGGCAAATAGTGCTGTAGCAAAAATTATACAATTTTGACAGCAAACATATGCGGAGCATTTACAGTTTTATTGGCAATAATTTACCAGTGGATATATCTTAGCAATCGGGTAAATGTTTGTAGATGTCAACATCTGCACCGTAGCTCTAGTCAACAGTTTACTCTTTTCACTGGAGTCCAATCCACTGCAGAAAGACGTTGGTATTTAGTTGTGTAGGGTACCAAATCATATATTATTTAACATTAGTATCATAACCCGTAATCACATTACACCGGGTTTGTATCTATAAATCAAGAACAATATGAATATTTAATTTGTGGAATCAATCCATAAATCCAGTGATATGTCTGAGCTGCTGCACATGCAGTGAATAAATCCTTCCACGGCGTGCTATAGTGCAAATCTAAAGTCTCGTAGCGGCTCTATAATCATTTACGGCACGGTGTTGCCTGTTGTAATAAAATGATGCAAACTGCAACTAATGCATAATTTCCCTACAGGGATTTACATCTACATTAGAGGAAAGAAAAACACCTGAAATTATCATTTCAAACAAAAACAGAGAATAAAACTTCAAAATAAAAACATTTCATCAACCCGAACGCTTATCAGTCGGTATGTTGGTCCTTGAGGCTCAGAATGTGTGACGGAGCTGGTGACACTTTCTGAAAGATTGTATCGTGGCACAGACAGGCATCATTACACACTTTCATGACTCTTTTCTCCCCTTATAAAATGTCACTCCGTATTGAGTGTCCTTTCGCTTTGCCTTGGCTGTACTCTCTGTTTCCCACTGCTCTTCAGTTTTTATCACTTTGCTCGGTCACCATCTTCTATTCTCCATTCTCCTCATATTTGCGTTCACGTCGCTGCCCTTTCCTTTTCCGCCCTTACTCTTTTGCTCTCACAATATCCTCACCTGGTCTTTTTTTTTTATTTCCCCTTTCTATCCATATCTGCTTCACTCGATTCTACCTTGGTCTAGTTTTAAAACTGGCAGAAGTTGAATGTGCGCAGCCTGCACTTTTGAAATAATGAATTTGTCAGGTTAGACTTTTTTTGGAGTTGGTCCACTGAAGCTGAATCAGTGACTGGCTGTGGGCTCACAGCTGTTTAAGATATTACATCTTAATCAGTTTGATCTCAGTGAAGAGATTCTCGCTGTCATACAATGTACCCATATCCTGCAGTAAAATCCACTGCTGCCACAATGTCCTAGCAGTTATTCTATTATGCACTTTCCATGGAACAGCTCTGCAATTTCACTCCAATCTATGTATAATTCTATAAAAAATATCTTTCATGATCTATTCGAGGTGAAGTTTCCCTTTGATTTTGCTCAAAAAATACAAGTCTGTCTTGAGCGATCTAAAGAATCGCTCTTCTGTTATGCGTGCTCACAAGCGTAACTTCACAATTGCCCAAGTTGTTCATGTAAAAATCATGTAATGGAGAAGGACAGCCTTTTCTCTTTCAACCTCTCTTTGTTAATCTTTCTTAGATGACAGAGGAGGGGGCCGTGTGGATGTGAAACATCATGACGATAACACATTCATTCATCAGGGGGCATTATTCCCAGCCTGGCCACTGCCACGTGAGTGCAAGAAATGAGGCCCCAAGGATTTATGACTGTAAAGGGACACAGCCCGTCCGAGTCTCTCATGAATAAACCTCCGCCTGAATGTGGTACTTTTATTTTTATCTTTCTTTTGTTTAATTTTTAAAATCAGAATCATGGAACATTATAGCCGAGTCAATTAAAACATTTGTATCTACATTCTCAATTAATTGTTTATTTTCTCCATTTTTCATTTATTACTTTATTTCTTACAAACCATCTTTTGCACATGAATCAATATGTTGTAGCGTCTGTCTGTACTAATAGCAATATCTTTCTTTTTCTTTTGGAAATGTCTTTATTTTCCCCGTCTATTCATCACCTGACAGAAAAGAGGCCATCTCCATTTAACTTGGCAGTTATTGAACGCAAGACTTCTTTTCTTGGACCGTCTGCCTGGAGAAAGTGATGAATACATCATTACAGTATGAACACACAAAGGGCACAGGGTTTAATGGCCACTGTCTTTGTATCTATGTGTGTACTAGATTGGTTAGTTTGCCATCTTCACATACAGATATGACATGCTCTGTTGTTATCAACCGTTTTCTGTCAAATTGTTCTTACTATGACTTTACAAACAGTTAAGTGATCCAACAGCTAGTCACACATGAAACACGTTAAATAGAATGTCATTACAATTGCCGACTGTCAACTCCTGCGAATACATTCTTTACCAATTATTATATTGTAACTATAATACGCTGACATCCCACGACGAGTGAACGCATCACCCACTAATGGAGCATTTGACATAATATAAACTCTCCATTATTTTTCTGATTAACTGATAGTTTCTTTCACAGTTTTGACTTTAATGGAATAATCTCAACAACTCATTTATTATTTAAACTCAATTAAGGGGCTTAGAATTTCAGCACTTATTGAAATGCATTTAAGTTTTATACATTTTATTTGTATTTATGTAAATAACACACACACACACACACACACACACACACACACACACACACACACACACACACACACACACACACACACACACACACACACACACACACACACACACACACACACTCAGAAGAAACACCGTCTCTATCTCAGCTCCACCTCTGGTGAGGAAGCCGGCTCTTGAAAGGGAGAGATGAAGCGGCAGAAAGGAGAAGGCAGGGTGGGAAAATGGCCAAAGCTGAGTAATGCCAAAGCAAATTGTAATGTAAGACAGGTCACTGGAAAAAAAAAGAGCTAAAACACACTGCTCTATTGCAGCACTCAAGCTATCCAGCCCATCATTTATTGAGAGAGCACTGACACTGAGTAGAAAAATAGGGGGGATAGAAAAGGACATAGGAGGGAAATGAATAAAAAGTCTGGAAGGCGAGGAGAGCCTTTATACGTGTGAAGGACCAACACACTGTATTTACGCTGAGTTATATCTACCACTTTACACAACATTTGCTCTTGCTATATTAACAACTTTCACAAGAGGCGGTTTATAAGAAATACATAGTTATTTAATACATTTGTTTATTTGATAATGACGCAAGTAAAAAAGCTGTTGTGGCACTATGTCTGATGGTGAGGATTACGCATTGATTGACTTAATAATTAGGGAATAGGTGTTGTTGACGGAACATATTAATAATGAGACAGATAAGCACAGGGCTCATGGCAACATCACCAACTGTGCTGATGATAGATTATGACAAATGAATGGTGTCACATGGATGAGCTCTGTATCGCTCTCAAACTGCTTTCACTGTCTACACACTCCTTAAGCGTCCAATGCAGAGGTGCCATGGAACAGACATTTATACTTTCTGATGTGAGGTGCAAATCCCGTTATGCTGCATGTAATTTGTTTAGTTATTATTATGCAAATAGGGTTCAGGGGAAGCTTTGGCAGATCCTTATTACATTTGGTCTTCTCTCTCAGCCATTCACAGTCCTACACCTGGTGCAAACTGAAGGAGAGTTAAAGAGGAAATTTAATGAAGTACACATGTTGTAAACACAGGTACACAAGTATTCAAACTGACATTTTTCACTTCTCTTCTCAACAACATTAGATTTAGCTGAATCCTCACTTCCACACCTGTTCACTGTTTGTACTCACAAAACGAGTCTGAAGGAAATACTAGATCACTAGTATCTCCCTGAATGTAAGATAACAATCTAAATCATTTATATTTTCATAATAACTGTTCAAATCTGTTTAAAATGTAATTTAAAAAATCTACAAGTGTGTTATTTTTTTGCTACTACTGATCTGTCTGATTAGTTTCAGGTGCGGATTCTATTTAGTTCCCTCCGCACTGTCTCTGACTGTAGGTGTGCGCACGTGTGTGTGTGTGCGAAGCCCCGCCCTTCGCAAAACAGAGCGGAGGAGAGAATGTGAATGCGCAAAGCAACGCAGTAAATACTGAAACGTGCACATAAATTAGATAAATAACATAAGCGATTAGTTTATTTAATAAAAGAGCACCTGTTCAATGTGAAAAGTGAGTTGTGAATATAAAATAATAATAATAAACTAAAAAAAAAAAAAAAACACCTTGAATTTCAGGGGAAACACTGACATAGAAAAAAGCCGTGTTTAAGCAAAGGGCAAGGAGCGTAGGTGGCTCCACAATGTGTGTGAGAATGATGAGCTCTGACATCAATGAAACAAACATGGCCTATAAAACGCCAAAACACAGTAGAAGTGAAAGTAGCTGTAGGAATATTGTAGGAAAATAAGATGTGTTCAAGAGACATTGAAGGATTTTTTCCCAGAGGCTTGGTGGAGCCATTAGATAAACCGGAGATTTATGGTTTCTGCTTGGCATATACATTTGACAGCTTAATAAAACGTTGAAGTGTTTTAACAGTCAAAGCTCCTTAATCTACAACTGTATGCTGTTCTAAAGATTACGAGGTCAAAACAATTAAATAAAGATATGTAATCAGCGCTCAACAGCAAAGCGTTTGCAGTATTTTGCCTCCAGATTAAAATGATTTTCTGTGCTGTTTCAATGATGGAGATTCAATTTTCACTTCTGGACAATGAACTGTGTCCCTATGATCACATCTCTGTCCTTCACTCGGAGGACCTGGACTGTTGCTCCAGAGATGCTCATTTAAAGACTATTCACACTGACGTGGCTTTATGTTGGAGGGGTGATAATAAGAAGCACAAGAGAGGGAGAAGAGAAATGTATTCTTCTTACATAATGGAGTAGACCCTGGCATTATGGAAATAACATCTCCTCTCCACACAATACAATAGAAGGACAAGAAAACCTTCGGGATGTAATAATGCACGGGATGATCAGATTGTGTTTTAAGTCCACCCTAACAAAGGTTCAAACTCTGAAGAAGTTAATGCTCTGGTCACAATGTACTGAAGGGGCCAGAGGATGGCACAGTGGTACTGATGCTGCGCTGCTTGGGACAAGTAACTGAAGCAAACCAGTGAAGCACCTTCATTCAGCCGAATGCTAAACCCAGATGAAAGAATAGGCAGATTAACCTCTTAGAACCCTGACACAGCTGCTGTGTGAGTTTGGTATAATCTGCCTATTCTTTCACCAAACTCACACAGCAGCTGTGTCAGGGTTCTAAGAGGTTAAAGTCATGTTTCTTTTATCAGAGAACGTGGGCACAATCAACCTTTTTATCAAATATACACCATGATACTGTGTCTTTGAGCAAGACACGGACGCTCTAGCAGTTCCAGAGCTGCTGATCCTCTTACAAAGAAAAATCCCCCTTGTAGAGTTTGGTAGGATGGGCAAATGATCTATTGACTAGAAAGGGTACCTTCAGTATTTTTCATCCGGGAATCTCCCATGTTTTTGTGTCTAACTCACTCACGCTGACAACAACTTTTAAAATGAGTCCAGCATTGAGCGAGTCCACTGCAGAAGGCGTTATTGCAGCCTGTGAAGTTGCTCGGGGCAATAACACACCGTCAATGTTCAAAAAGAGCTGGTCTTGCCACTGACAGATTGTTATTAGAAATGTTAGAGCTGCAACAAATGGTCGACAAATCGATAAGTTGATCATTTCTAACTGTTTTCAAGAAATATGGAGATCTCCTGCTTTACTCTGTTTTATATCATATTAAACAGAAAATCGTTTTGTTTTAGTTTTGAACTAACAAAACAAGACGTAATGTAAAAACTTCACCTTGGACTGAATAAAAAAGAATGTATGTTGGGAGTACAGAAAGCGTAGTGTTGTGTTATCTAATAGATTGTGTGGATGCGACGTGAGATGGAGACTTCACCTTGAGCGAGACAATAACAAACAGACCGGATCAAGCAAAAGGTGAAGAAGAACCATTTATTTCTCTGTAGGTTCCTTTCCATAATGTTGTCAGACACTTAGAATAACGATCTGACCCTGTCAGGGGCAAAAACAAGCACTTTTACTGGACACTGCTGGTGTGCTATTGCCTTAGCAAATAAATTGCAGCCAGTTTAGCGGCTGCTTCCTGCAGCTGATTTTAAGGTTCAATTTGGAAGCTAACCAAGGAGTTGGCTGCGTATGGCCACTACCAGGAAAACACATCATTTCACTAAGATGTCACTGATCAAATGTGCCTCCTCTACGAGGACTGAAATCACGTTCTGGTGATCGTAACAGTCAGGAGGTCAGATGTGTCTCAGGATCTTTACAGCTGGAGTGTCACCAATTCAGTTTGAGGATGAATACAGGGGTAAAGAGGGAGATAAACAACTTTGAGAAATCTAACAACTCTCTGTTTTAGTGAGAAAATACATTTGTTTTCTGAGTCTAGCTTGTAGATGTATACAGTACAGGGTGTACTGTGAGCCGCCCTTAACCCACAGCTACTCCACTGAAGAAGTTTACTGGCTATAGACTCCGCAGGTACTAAGCAGGTTGAAAATATGCACCTCAACAATTTTTTTTTACTGCAAAGACATTATGTTCTCTCAATACATATTTGCATGTGTTGTACTTGTGCAACACTCTTGTGTTTTGCAGAGTTGCATTTTACTAACACTGATCTTTGTGCCAGCAGACTAAATGACACGTCTCTAATCCCTTTTGTCTTGGGTCACTCTTGCATGCGAGTGGTGTCACAAAGTAGTTGGTGTTAACACAGGAAGTGGTACAATCTAGGATTAGATAAGCGACCAGTTTAGATTGGTTTGTCAAACACTGATATTAACCAAAAAGAAGAAAAAAAGAAATGTTTAGCGGTGATCAAACGGCTAATCTCAATTCCACCGCTGGTAAAGAGCAGAGCTCGTTAAAAAGTATGTACATGTTTGTCTTTATCTCTTCTCCTCCAAACCTCTCCTCCATTGTGTTTCAATTTGTTCTGCTTTAGTTGAAAAATGGAACATATTCACTGCCATCTCTTTACAATTCTTTGCAATTATGCCTCATTAGAAAGCATCTTCAAAAGGAAGGGACATGCAATGCCTGAATACCGCCCGGCAAATTATTCCTCCTTCCTGCATGTCATCAAAAAAAAAATCTTCATTTGATTTATGCTCCTCATTTACCACCAGCACATTTAACAATGACGTTAATATGTTTGACATTGTCATATTCTGTGCATAGAAAAGCAGGGTAACCCCCTCAGGGGCAACGGATTCTTGTGTTTACTTCCTCTTCCACATGACCACCAGTGTTTACTTCAACTTTACAAGGAAAATGCGAGATGTAAACTAAACAGCACGATAACACCAGGCAGCAGCTAAAACATGCAGTGCTCTGTATTTATAACTTAATCTATTGCTCCTGTTTTTAAGAATGTGCATGTCACAGCCGTGGCCTGGTTGAGATCAATCACTGACTTTGTTGCTATATTAATAATGCAACAATGACACAATGTGAAACTCTATGCTATGGGAGTGCCATCAATTGATGAAGAAGTGAGAGGAAACAGCAAAGGACACATATTCTCAAAGGCTCTAGTCAGAGGACATTCACTAATTAACATGAAGTGCCCTTGGTTTAAAGTGCTATGTGTAGCACTAATGAATTAATGATCAATATATCATTGTTAAATTAATTGTGATACCTCGGCATGATTAGCATAAACAAATGGGAGACAACTAGCTTCTGTTCACCCCGAGTGGTAGTCCTAGTGGATCTAAGTTCCTCGAAAAGGAAGACAAATAGAAACCCTTTTTGCTCCTTGTCACAAAAAAGATGCTGCCAATTGCTCCCGTTCTATTCTCTAGGTCTTGTTTATTTATGCTAATTATGCTGAAGCCGTGAAACAGAAATGGTAATAATTACTCATTTAAAAATGATGCAAGTAACACCTGGAAAGCGTGCTGACAAATAATAATATTTGTATTACAACAGTTAAGAGTTGATACATTTCACTCTGTAAATGAAAGGAATAAAAACCAAGGCCCCATCAGGCCCATGTGGCAAAATATCAAAAAGCATCAGTGAAACAGACAAAGCAGACGTCACATCACGAGGCATCACACAACGGGCCGTTTGACACTTTCCTGCAGAGATGGAGGGGAGGTGTTTGATGAAGGGTGCCTCTTCTTCGCTTTTGAATTGATTCAGTGATAATTAACTACATTTTTACTGGAGCAAAGTAGCACCGGGGGAGGGTTGTTATTAACCGATAACAATTTATACTATGCAGCAAAAAATACCAAAAATGTAATAAATTTAAAAAAGAGATTCCAGGACATATAATGTTCATTGTACTGTTGCTGTCTCTGGTAATGTATGCATTTTCTGGAGGCCATAGATCTCTCTCTAGTCTGTACCAGACATAATGTCATACTGAATATTACTAGATATGGACATAATATATGATTCTATGAATAAAATGGTTTAAGGAAATGTGACAGGTATGACATGGCAGATGGCAATTAATTTTAGCTTTCAATGCTTATTCTGAATTTACGAACGTTTTATATGGTCTTCATATTTTGTTAGCAATTTGCATAAAATAATCTCCACTCTTATTGCCCTTTAAGTAACACAGCGTCCAAAGAAATTTGTTCTGACTGAAGTGAGAACAAATTGACCCGAACAAGCAGTCCTAGTTGGATAATGATGTACCATGCTAGTGAAAAATAGGGAACACTCTCTGCCTCGACTCCCTTTTTTTTAGCACAACACCGAGTTTAAGAGAGCTACGACTAAGGCTGCAATCTGTATGTGCGTCTTACTTTCCAAATCCAAATTAACAAGCACAAGTTCTAAAAATCTTATCTAATCTTTTATGATTCATGCTATTTTTCTATATGATGATGCTTCTCTGGCATATTTGATGCGGATCCTTTTAAGATGTGCAATCAACAAGGCTAGTTCATGGCAAAAACTTGCTATAACTTCTGCAGGTTGTCAACAGGATGAAAAAGGTCATATCCTCTGTATGGTGTATATTCAACATGTCTTCTTCTGAGACTATATCTTAGATACACTGCTATCCTCGGGGACTGTGTGTGTTGTTCCCTCGCTGTACTTTAACTGCCAAAGAGGGATGCCTTGAAGATGTTGTGCCTGTCCAAAAACAAAGAGAAGGAAGACAGAGAGCACAAAACCCATTTTCCCAATTTTCTCTGGGCAATTACACAGATAAAGCTTGGAAATTGGGTTTTTTTTCTTCTTGGAAATGTAGCAATGGTGTTAAAACAGAGCAAAACGACTGTAAGAAAATGGCTCGCCACTTTGTCTGTGTTTGATTTGCAAATTGTGAGTGTAAATGTACTCTGTTTGTGTGTACACGTATTTAATAGGGAAGAGACATAGCTATTGTGTTTCCTCACTTACACGCATGTTAGGTCTGCTGCTCTGCTCTAGAGTTTATTGCACTGCAGTGTTTGAGCTGTGTATGATATTTTGACAGGGGAATGGTCACAGCACTACAGAGCAAGGTTTGAATGCCCAATTAGACGAGGGAGTTTAGGATAGAGACATCTCTTCCCCACCAAAGTCCTCTGAAGCACGATTTACAACTATTATTTTTCCCACTGGCACCAAGCTGCCTCAGCCTCCATCCCCCCGCAGACGAGAGTTGTTCAGATAAAGAAAAAGACCCCTGAAAAGTTTCTAAACTGTCACAGATTATTAACACAGATGGCGGGTTACTCCCCAGCCATGTATACTGTGTTGCTCAGGCACCGAAAAGGCAAAACGGCTGCCTTCTGTTATAATTTGTGGGACAAATTATTCAACGGAGTGTCTATAATATAGAATATGCAAATTGTGGCGGACAGCTGAGGCATCTTGTGGGCGCACGGTTGGTTGGTGCTGTTTTATAAGAAGGAGGTACAAGTGTCTATTAATCACTGGGGCTGAGTGAAGGAATGCTAACACCAGTTGTACTGCTTATTATCCCAATAATGGGAAACAGATTATGTTTACATTTTGTAAACTATAATGACAGCCTAGGGTGCGTATCTCTTCTGCATTGTTATGAAGCGCTTTGCTTGGTTAGAAAGGAACAAGTTCAACATGTTTGCATATGGTGGGAGAGTTTGACGGGTGAGACATGATGGTCACGTGATAATGGTCCTGGCTAAGACGCGAGCCCAAAACAACACGGTCCAACACCTACAGCTCAGCAGCACGCTCAGTTAGAAACCTCATCCACAGTCTCAGAGTTGATTGACAGGCGCCTCTGCAACAGTTTAGACGGAAAAGGAAAAACCCTCCTAATTACAGACATTAATTACAACAGTCACTGAAAGAGATCACCAGGGTGTGTATGTCGCATGGAACAGTGCATGGATGCACTAGTTGTATCTATAAATCTATAAAATGTGTTATGAATACATATTATATAAAAAACCTTGAAAGCAAGCATTCATTATATCTAGTAATCACTGATTCCTCTATTAATAATAATAATAATAATAAGCAACATTTGTATGGCACCTTTCATACAAGAATTGCAGCCCAAAGTGCTTTACAGCAAAAACATAACAATTAGTACAAGACATTGCAGTTTTGTGATATCACCACACACATAATGGGACTGTTATATTCTTCCACCTGAGCGTATGTGACAATGACATAATTGGCCATGTGTTTGTTGCACTTTATTTGCATTTAACCTTTAGTGAGACCAGGATCCTTTTACATGTCTAACTGGAAAAAACACTGTATCTTATTTTACCCTATTCCTTCCCCGTGTCTCCGGCTTATGAAAGCGTGTTCTGTGTTCAGTCCCCTTGACTGCAACCCAGCGTAAGGATACTTGCATAGAACCATTCCTCTATAACCCTCCCCTCTTACAATTATCCTTTTTAATTGCACTATGCACACCCCAAAGGACAAAACTGCAAAAAGTCTGTCAATAAATCATGCCTTCTGAAAACATCGTGGGGCGTCTTTTGATCCCTCAGCGGCCCCCGGAGGAACGGCCTGAATTCTGATGCGTCTTACACAACCACCAGCAGTAGCCTCAAGAGCACTTCAAAAACTGTGGGACACGACACGGACAAAATCACAGTGAATCATCTAGAGCTAATCTTAATATTACACCACACACACACACACACACACACACACACACACACACACACACACACACACACACACACACACACACACACACACACACACACACACACACACACACACACACACACACACACACACACACACACACAGTTCAGTGTCGGTGATGCTACCATCTGTACATCTTGTCCACCGTCAACATCCGAGAGTCTTTCTTCAAAGTATTTCTATTCTTTTTGCTCTCCTGCACTACAGGCAGCCACTCTCAAGCATAAAAAAACACATCTGAAAACCTGACTTCTGAAGTCTGAAGCTTACCTGAGCTTCTAGCCCCAGTCTCCCAGCACACCAGAAATACCTATTCACATTTAAGTGCCTTGTAACCACAGCTATTATTTCAAGATGACTCACGAGGGAGGAAGTCAAACAAGTAAAGGTGTCTCCATCAAAGATAGTCGTCACATTGCGGCTTAAAGTCAAGATTACCCGACGTGACGGTGGAAACAAGTGAAAACAAAAAAAGAACAAAGCACAGAAGGATAAAGTGATGAGCTGTTATTGTTTCTGGTATGATTCTTTATTTTCACCTGCAATGTTGGATTTAGGTCATATTGGGACACCAATTGGTAAAGGATATTGCTCTTATATTGCCCTGTTCCTGTAAAGCCAACTATCTGTTGAAAGAGGGGGGGAGGTGGGAGGGGGATCATCTTTCCTAGGTGAAGCGGATCTGTTAGAACAGATGCTGCCAGGCTTTTGTTAAGTTTTATTTCACCCCATGTCCACTCTTGTTTGGCAAGTGCATTTACACTTGGCAGCATCATTTAGTTTTCTCGGTTTACCATAGGGCCCTTGAACCGAAAACACAGAAACAGCGCAGCTGTTCAAACAAACAAAGCCCTTTTTGTGAGGCATATAGAAAAATGTATACCGAACAAATACAGTTTATAACTGTGTTTTTGTCCAATATTAAAAGACAAAAACGCTGCTCCACAAAAAGTAAAGATTCCTCAATGACTAAGAAAACCAATAGATGTACAGTGAACCACCTTGATCCTGAAAGCGGGTCTAATTTAGATGGATTTGAGCTGGCATCTGTTCATGGCAACCTTCCAACAACACTTAAGGAACAGACCAAGGATGACACTGGGCTACTTATTTCCTGTCAGGGGAAGAATGTATCACCAATAGCTGGAAGGCCTGCTCTTACCTTTGAGGTCCAGGTTGCGTGCTCCATTGGAGTGCTGCGTAACGGTGCGTGAGTCGATCTTGAGGGTATGTACGTTGTTGGCGTCCCGGGACACCACCACGTTGTGCCACTGGTTGTCATTGAGTGGCTTGTCCGAGTTGCCCTTCATCAGCGACGGCCCGTTGCCGAGATCAAAGACGTAGTGGACGAATCTGTGAGGAGATATATCAGAGTGAAGAGTGCGTGAGTGTGTTTGTGATATTTGCAAAACTATTGCAAGAGCAGCTCTTGAAGGAAAGGAAATCAACATAATTTCTGGAAATGGGGACAATCAACAGCACTTGTTAAAACTCAAACTGTGTTTTCTCATCACAACTTGTTTTCTTTCAATGACACACGCTGGTCAAAGTCAACAACACTCCAGTTATCATGATGGCATGAAGTGCTCTTCTACTTTGTCTCTAATGTTCTCGAAGAAAATATTTCTTTGAGGAAAATAATATTACCCGTTTATGAGGCTGTACATGAGGCCTGGGGTTTATCTTATGTTTAGTCACTGATTTGACATGTAAATATAGAAACCTGTCTAAAAGCTCCTGTATGCCTAAAGGCAGAGAAGGTGGCACAGTTCCCCCCCTTCACAAAAATATGGATGTCTTTTGTGTTTTGTGTTTAGGCTATTGTGGCTGTTTCATTCAAGGCAAGGGTTTTTTATTCTACCTTGATTCCAATTCCTTTATGTAGTCTCTTGTCTTTGTGAGGCAGAGGCAGCTCAGGCTTTTGTGTTGTAAGTGCTGACTATAGAGCACAAGAGGAAGAGAGATACACAAGCAAAAGCCTCTTTTTGATACTCTAATTATGAACAGCTTTTAGGGTGATACAATTCACAATTTGAAGCAGTTTATTTCTGTTTTTTTATAGAAGATTTGCCAAATACTTTGGCGGTCAGAGAAATTCATTGTGCTCACAGTTATACATTAACACTTATCAGTCAATGGATTGTAAAATAAACACCCAAAAGACAAGTTTTTTAAGGAAAGCAGACATGGATATTTCTCCACTTTCTGTTTAACGTGATATTTTCTGCTGAGCTTTTAAAGGCAACTGATTATAAACACTTGCACTAGAGTCACCCTGTTTCAAAACAGCATTAAATGAATCAGTGATCTACATTAACATTGAGGAAAAAAAGATGCGTTTCAGTTTAAATTTAGTTTTGTTGCCAAGAACATACATTTAAATTAATTACAGTTCAGGACCCTTTTTAATTTATTTTTGTAACGATCAATTGAAAAAAGACTATAGGAAAACGAAATAGGCTGGCTCGCTATGCAAAGTGATGATGCTTTACAGCACAAAACAGAGGACGCTGCTTGACTTTCAGCACAAACAGAGCTGAGCCTTTCATGTTTTCAGTCAACGGCAGATTGGAGAAGAAGTAAAAGCCCAACTGAGAAATAAAGGTGAATTGGGGTAAAAGCGTCTCTTCTGTGACAGCAGGCATAGGAGATTTTTTTGGGGAAAAACTCATGAAATGTGACACTTAGCATCTTTAACCTAGCTTGTTAATGGATGAACTGAATCACGTGGGACTCACCCCTTCACCAGTTCCACGACAATAAAGTCACTCCCGTCTCCAGAGTTGAAGAGCATCAGGCCGTCGGGCGTGGTGGTTTTAAACTGAAAGAAGAGGTGCATGGAGGCGTAAGCTTGCAAAGTGGCTAATGCTAAGTAGCTGCCTTTTGTTCGAAACGTCACCGGATCTGCAATGATGTGGCGCATGCCAAAGCGGGCGTTCAGTTCGCAGTAGGAGATGTCGCCATTTTTGCACTGGTCTAGATAGGGCAACCCGTTGAAGGTCAGGCCCTGGAGATGGCCGATGAAGTTTGAGGGCACCACAGATATGAAGCGCCGCTCGGTCATGATGCCAGTCTCGATGTTGTGGAACTCGAGACGTGTGTGGGCACCAGTCATCTGACCTGAAATAGTGGATGATACAGGGGGGGAGGAAAGGCATTAACTCGGAACAAAAATGGTAACACATCAATTGCAATGTTCTCCTTTAGGCAGTACAAGGCATCCTGGGAAAATGTTAAGGATTATGTCACATTGTAACACTGTAAAAGGATTATAACCATTCTAAGTTTTTAATATGTTTTAAAGTGTTATACTTGTAAAGATTCATACTTTCTGTAGAAATTGCATGTCAAACCTAATAAAGTCATGGAAACATTCAAATGCATTTAACTGTAAAGCAATGCATTGTGACTGCAATTCACAGTATTTGCTATCGTAATTTAGTGATACAAATAATATTGTATGGTTTTGGCATATCTTTATTATGCTTATTAGATGTTAAATTGAGTTTAGTTGCTTGCTTAAACAGTCTATGGTTTTGTTGTATAGGTTCACAAAGGTTGAGCCTATTTTGTCTAACCTGCTGTGAAGGAAACTATATAAGCATAACATTGCAGGAAATCTCATTACGGCTCCACATGCATTACATGCCACAATTTATATTGTGTTTACTGGTAGATGTGGAGTAATGAGCTCGGCAAGCTGCCCATTCAAATGTGTTCCCTGCTGACGCCTAGTCAGCCCTGCAAGTCCTCCCTTGGCGCTTCTTCTTTTTTCTTCCCAATGAACCAGTCATTCTTTGTTTCTGGCCTAAGCTTGCCCGCTCTCTTTCCTTCCTCTAGCTCACACTTTTTCCTCACGTCTTCCTGACATCCTTTCGCCTGAGACCACAATATTGTGAGTGCCTGTGATTCCACCTCGTTCCTGACCTTTCATCCTGCTCTTGCTGTTTGCTTATAAGTTGGAACCTGTACCTACATACATCACTCACAGTCGGTATATGCTTGAAAACCCTCTTTCTCTTTCATTTCTCTTTGGTGCCAACTCTAAATCACATATACTTAATAATTTCAGCTCTTTATACTTTTTGGTTTGCTGGAAATGATATGAGCAATAACTATCTTGCCATTCACAGCCTTTTAAATGAGACACGCTTAGTCAACGTGGGTTAGATTGTGACCATATTAAGGCTTACTCACCAATAGAACAAATTCATTTAATCTTAGCAATGTTCACGAATAAACACTTTGTCTTTTTTTTTCAGCTCTGCTACCACTCTTTCTAAATATCAGTTTAATAATAAATTAACAAACCATATGCCACCTCCATGTCTGATGAATTATCATCATAATTAGTCACCTTCCACTTTCAAATGAGTTGTTTCAATAACAAATGGCAAAGCAGTTACATTCCTGTGGGTGGATGTGATACGGAGGGAATGTGGATTTGTGACTACACCCTCACATTCAATGCGGTCTCATTTACTGCCTCCCACCCCAAATGAATCCCCCTGTGTACTGAACACAACTAACCTTCCACTGTGACATTATCCACAGACAGCTGCAGGCTCTTGCCTCTGCGCACCACCTTCACTGTGTGCCACTCATTGTCGTTCAGCTTCTGCCCCGCGAACAGCGTCTCGGGTCCTTTGCCTGTAGTAGGGGGGGGGGGGGGAATCAAATCACATACGGCACAGTGGGAATACTGTGCGTGCCTACACATGCACCCACATACACAGAGTTAACACACAGTAGGTGACAGCGCTAGTGGAGAAAACCTGCATGTTTGCAGAACACATTCACACTATGGATTCTCCCAGCATACTGGAAATATAAAGGAATATCTGGCTTGACAGACTGTAAAATCGATTGTCTTCTCAAAAACTCAGTGTTGCCGCAGGATGTCATCAACGGGAGTGGGAGAAAAAAACAAAACTCTTAACCAGGTGAGGAAGTAGATTAAAATAGACAGCCAACGACAACTGGTGAGGCAGTGTTACAAACGCTATGTAAAGTCGTGTTTCACGTCTCTCCTGACTGGTGAGACCAGATGGTTTAACTCCCAAACTGCTCTCCTCCCTAATTCCCCCTTTCCACTCCCAAATCCCTTCTTCCCTGCTCACCTCTCATGCTGTTGTTTCGCCTCTGCCACTGAAGGAGGCAGTTTGATGCAACGACATATGGGGTTGCAGAAGTGCTTATTAGAGCTACATTTACATAACCGTCTTTTCAATGCGGGGAACAGACTATTTATATCCTGCCGATGACATAGCCTTATTACAGTAACTTTAGAACAAATTGTCAGCGGGAGGGAGTAACAGCGGACGAGGTTGTGATTAAGGATTCAATGATAGACATGCCTGAGTATGGACATCTGAGATGTAACAACAAAAAGGAAACCATCCCTCACATGGCTTCAGAAGCTGAAATTAAGGCCTGACGGTACTGAGCGTGTGCAGTGTCATGGCACCGAGGTGGAGATCAGTGATAAAGAGGGAAGAAGGACAATTCTGTAAACAACAACATAATGAGGGGAGACTTTCACCTCATTGGCAGCAGGGCAGACTGAAATAGCAGAAAGCCGGAGGACACTAGTCACTTCCATTAAGCCACCTCCTGTACTCGCTGCGCTTTTAGGCACCCTTAAAGTGGAGCAAAGGCCATTGTGGCTGCTGAATAAAGAAATGTGACATCAATGACAATGTTTTTCCTCCACCATTAGCGGTGATGATTTGTTTATTACATGTCTAACATTAGATATCCCATTTTACTCACTGGTTGGTTGGATGGAGCCTGACTGTATTGTACCCGGTGCTCGACCACATGATATAGTGCAGCCTGGCGAAATACAATTGTCCTCTTCCCAGTTGTGTACAAAATTATATAGTCTAGAGGAAAAAAAAGTCCCATCAATTGATGGCCCCGCCTGGCAAGAACACACACATGGCCCACTGGAGAATTGTTTTCCCATTTACTCCTGTTACTTTTTTATTATATTGTTTTTTTCATGGGCTTTTTGTCTTCAGCCACATGAAATTGGATAGAGAGACGTTTGATCACACCATGTGTGAAATAAATACAAAGGAAAAAGGGATGAAAGTTGCCAGCAGAGAAGTTAAAGTTGATATAAAGATAGATAGGAGGATAGAGGGGGAAATATAAAAACGGATGAAGATGAAAAAAAACAACTGAGAAACAAAGTGCAACGGAGCAGCAGCAAAGCCTGGTGGCTAATGTAAGATCGTAAAAGTAAGAAGAGTGTAGTGCAGAACAAATTAATGGGAATGGCTACCCTTTAGAATAGGGTCTATGTAATATTTATTTGACTCGGCTGCTGCAGGCCGCAGGAGAGCTAAGGCCACCGATGCACGCAAGAGCCATTTGGCCATAATATCATTAACAATAGGGGGCAAAAGATATATAGGCTGCTCTGGTCTGGGGTGGGGTGGCCAAGCCACAAAAGGTTCTGGACAGAAGGTGGTAAAAGTGAAGCGAGAGACCCATTAGGTTGTAGGGGCAAAGTGCAACACACAGTAAGAAACAACATTTGAGTAAAAGCACAGGGAAGTCCCACACTCCTCTGCAACGGGTGGACGGTTGAAGAACAGCTTACTTAAATCACAAAGTACGACTCCTTAAATTCAAACTTTAACTTACAGAACTTGGCTTAATGCCCGGGACAAAATGCCATCGGTGTTGCAATTGCCTCAAATTCCCATATTGATGAAGCGCCTGGTGTTGGCTTGATGTGGAGTATTGCTGACAGTGAAGTGAGGCGTCACTTCAGGTAACACAGCAAACAAGAAAGCTGGGCGCTAGCGGTCCAGGGTTAAATGAGCCGCTGAGCTTTTAATTCAGCCACAGGCAGACAGAAGTACTCATTGCTAGAACAACAAAGGGGGACACAGGGCTCATTAATAAAAGAGCTGGTGATTATTAAAATGCAATTAATTCTCATCCTGCCACTGGTGCCCTCTCACTTTGTCTTGGAGATCAGCGGGGCAATGGGCTGCGATCACATAAACAGAAGCTCCCTCTCGTCTCATCTCTTTTTGTTCCCATGCCCTCTCAGTGTGCCACTTTTCCTTGCACTTTCTAAACGTGTCACATGGGAGCTAAAGAGGTATCAGGGGGATTTCTTAACATGTGTAAAAATAGCCAGGATCGCAGATTATTCTCATTAACTGTGTCAGCACACCATAAATGGGAGGTGTGATGTTTGCAGGGTGTTGCATTATTACCAGCAGTCATCCATCATTGGTCACTGTGTTCTCTCTGTAAACAACTATGATTAATGCAATCGGATCAATGGAACACGAGCCGTCAGCCAATGGCTGCAGGGTGTTACCATCAGTCTCTATTCAGGCTGTGTGGTTGCCGCTGCAGCAGAGAGTACTTCAACACAGTTGTGTAATCGTTACGTCTAAACTCTAATCAAAACAACTTCGGAGAGTGAAGCTGCTCATTAGTCTGCGATGACAATATTTCTATCATGACAATCAAGGAATGAAGAATGATAAATGTTTAGTTTCCTCTCACTGTGAGGTGACAACGAGATAAAGATGTCTCTCAAACATGTGTGACCTCTTAGAAGCCCGAGGTGCTTAAAATAGAAAGAGCATCTGACGAACTGAATATGTTGCCAAGTAAAAACACGACTGTGAGGCAAGTTTAATTTTGTTTATGTTGCATTGCATTATGGTCCAGCTAACATCCCCATTGTCATTGACTCATCCCTGACTGACGCTGGCGGACACACAGCAAATCCAGTGAGCTTTCCCAACATGGTTGTTAAGCTAATGTGTGCGGCGAAGGGCTAGAAGCCAGCCAAAGAGTTGCGATCTCTGTAGTGGATAAAACAACAGGGCCACAGCGTGATAGGGCCAAGGGCAGTTCCTAGGAAGTCCGCTGCTGGTGCACAACAGAACCAGCCATGAGTCATGCAGTTATACATGGGGACAAGCCATTGTCAGGGTCGCTCAAGCATATGTAGTTAGAGTGCTGAGATTGCAGGGGTCAGGGTTAACAGCAGGGTGTGTGAGCAAGTCAAAGTTTGCTAGGAGGGGTTGAATGTGATGTCTGAGCTAACGAGACAGTTTATACTCACACTGCCAGACTGAGCTCCTAAATAAACCCACTGTATGTTAAAATGCCATGAGAATTAGGATTTAAAACCAGGAGGTAACAGTACATTCATGTAGCATTGGAATGTCTCCATTCGGCCTTCACAGAACAAAATGAATGTTCTGAAATCATCAGCGTAGAACAATTCTGTGCCCTAAATATGCCACTGACTCAACTGAATAGATCCATAGATCCCCTTCCACAAAAGCATCATATTCTCTGTTAGGAGGTTTGACACATCATGCCATCCTAAAGTACAGGATATAGTAGTGAATTCCAGTTTAAGCCGGGATTCAAATTCACTGGAAGAGAACATAGGCCTAATTATTAGCAGCTAGCACTCAAACTATCGAGGTCACACATTTCTGCAAAGCCATACAAATTCGTACATCCACACTCGCAAGCACAAATTAGAAAATAGAAAATATAACAGTGGACTGGAGTCCAATTAAAATATCTCCACACTAGTGTTTCATTCTCGGCTCAGCAGCCCCACTCTGAGGAAAGAGGGAGGACGCTGATACTGAGTGGTAGAAAAGAGGGCAGATGTAGGGATGAGGGTGGATACCAGATGATTGAAATGGATTTTTCATGCAGAACAGAGGAGGATAGAAATCCAACCAGAGAGACCAAATGATGACCAGGGGGAATAGTAATGCCTGGCTTCTTTGTGAATTCATATGGAAAAGAGGAGGATAGAAAAAGATGTCTCCATAAAATTCCTGTTAAGCAAGACAGACATATATTGTAATTAAAGTTGGAATGTGTGCACGTGCAGTATGAGTGTAGGACCTTCTTATGTTCATGGTTAGCATTTCACTACCAGGTGATAGACCTCAAGCAACCCCCTATTGTGCACCCATCTGGGGAAGCACATTGTATGTAGGTGAACACACTGTACTCTCACACGGACATATGCAAATACTTGTGTAGATGCACTGAACATATGCAAAGAGGATTTATTTTCTTCTGTAAAACTAAAACCACAGGAGATTACTTCTGAGTTGAATGGCTTCCCTTGAATGTTAATAATAACGTTTATAACGCGATTTGAAAATGTCATGGGAATCGAAATTGGGCTTGCCATCATAAGTGGTGCGATGATAATTATCTTGAAAAATCCTACTAACTTTGTTGACGTGTTGTTTTCGACTGAAAATAAAATAAGTGTGTGTACTTAAAGATGCAAGTTTGGGGCAAAGACACTTAATTTCGAACAGTTATTGTACTAAAACTGCGCCCAAATAAAGCAAAGTATTTAAAAAAGGCACCTATATGACATCATCACCTGAAAACCATTGTGTCTTCCTGTATACTGTGCCTACAGCAAAAATCTAATCTGAAATTTGCAACATGATCATCCAAAAGAACTATGCATGCAAAATGTTCTTCCAGCAATCACTAAGCCATTAATGAGTGTTTTTCTTTGATGCTTTCAAAGTTATTGTGCATATCCGTCATATTATCCAAGGTAAATGACGTGTATACATTCTACAAAATGAACACATAGCTGGTGTTAAAAGATTTTAATGTAACAGAGGGACTTCATCTACAATATAATAGAGGGGCGGTGGTAGGCGTGTCTTATGTGTACTGTAGGTACTGTAAGCTACCAACTGAGACTGCATGGCTTTCTTGCTTCCAACATTTGTGGGAGGTCTAAGTGAGTGTGTGTGTGTGTGTGTGTGTGTGTGTGTGTGTGTGTGTGTGTGTGTGTGTGTGTGTGTGTGTGTGTGTGTGTGTGTGTGTATAAGAGAGAGAGAGAGAGAGAGAGACAGAGAGAATGTGAGAGCTTGCTCTTCCATTCAAACTTGCAGAAGGGAGCAGTACATGATGTGCACAATAGATATATCTCCCACACACAAATCCTGCTGTGCAAACAGACCAGTGCACCTAATTGGACCATTAGCGGTGTGTGTGTGTGTGTGTGTGTGTGTCTGTGTGTGTCTGTGTGTGTGTGTCTGTGTGTGTGTGTGAACGACAGATAAAGAGACACAAAGGGAGAGACCCATTTTCAAAAAGGTGCTGATGAAATGTTAATTTAGGTCTTAGGTTACAGCATCAGCGGTGGTGAGGGAGTGCAGTGTGTGTGTGTGTGTGTGTGTGTGTGTGTGTGTGTGTGTGTGTGTGTGTGTGTGTGTGTGAGACGGCCAAAAGATAAAGAGAGAAAAGCAGCATCAGCACATCTTCTTTCCCGGACGAGAGAGTGGCACTAGAACGCCACAGGATAGATGGATGACATATGCTTGTGTGTGTGAGCAGGGGATCCAAAGGACAATCTATGTGCAAAATGTTTCTTATACCTGAATCGTATATCACAAATGTTAGGAGAGCATATTGAGCTTTGAGGACTTTGTCTTTGTATTTACATATTTTTTATGTTGGGTGGAGTGTGTGAATGTATGCGCGGTGTGCAAGTGTGTTGCAGTTTATGTGCCAACCCCATGCCCCCTCTCTCCTCTGCCATCTGTGCTCCTGGCATGGCTCCTTAGTGTCGGTAATGAAGAGGAACGCCCCCAACCCGCCTCACACACGTTTTCTCCCTCTCTGTCGTCTCCTTGTCTGTCTCTCTGACGATCCTGGCAATAGCCATGGCAACTCCAAGCTACTTTTTTCCACAGTAAATAATCTCCTCAAACCTCAAACTCCCTTACACCAAGACACCACAGAGGAGCAGTGTGACAATTTTATTGCATTTTTCAGAAAAGAAGTAGATACCATCCGCTCTCTCCTCTCCAACTCCGCTGCTCTGCCCCCAGCCCAGACCTACCCAGCCTCTTTGCCGCTTCACTGACATCTCGCAGCAAGAGGTTGAGGACATCATCAAAAAGAGAAAACCCTCCACCTGTGCCCTGGACCCCTTTCCCACAGCCCTGGTCAAATCTAACATTTGTGCCATAAGTCCCCTCATCACTACAGTGATAAACCACTCCCTCCAGTCTGGTCATGTTCCATCCCCTTTAAAAACTGCTGTCATCAAACCACTCCTCAAAAAACCCACCTTAGACCCAGATGCTCTTGCCAACTACAGACCCAAAGTGTTGTCTTGTCTGTCTATCAAATGTTTTTATTTTATTTTTTAAATGTATATTTTGCTCATCGTTTTTACTCTGTAGCACTTTGAGTTTTGTTTACGCAAATGAAAAGTGCACCTATAAATAAAATGTATTATTATTATTATTATTATTATTATTATATTATTATTATTATTATTATTATTATTATTATTATTATTATTATTATCCTTTCCTCTTTCAACACGTTGCCAGCTACTGTCTGCACTCACACACATCTACAAACAACTGATCTGTCCCTGTTACTGTATCTCCGCTTCCAAAGCACCTTCCAGAATCACATCTCCTATGAATCCGCTTGACTTGCTATTGATTCTTTTTTAACAGAACCTCACAGTGTGTTGCCTCTTAAGTTCAAACGGCTCAATGCTCTCCCTCCCACCCAAAAAGAACAAATCCTATAAACACTGCACATCTCATTGCTGCACTGAAAGGGACCCCTGATGTGTTCTGAAACACATACTGATAACTTGCCCAAACCCAAGATTACACATATTCACACACACAGCGTGTGCTTGAAGACATGTTGAATGTATTCTTTGGTGGCTTTTCCTTACTGTAATTACATTCCAAACTCCAATCCTTAAATTAGCCATCACCATTATATTTTTATTTCTTAACTTAACCTCACTCAATTACACACAAATAAAAACTAAAACATTGTACAGCATGCAAATTAAGTTGACAAGAATAGTAAATATCATATTTGTCTCCTGTCAAAAAAAAGCCCAATCAGCATGTATCTGAACATTTGGTACCAAAGTTGGCCTACATATACAAAAAATGCACACTCCCACTCCCAGGACCCACACACACATTATCAAACAGAAGCTTAATCCTACAGCATTCCACCTACAATACACCTCTATCTCATGATGTAACCGCAAATAAATAGGTGTATAAACTAAGACATCCAGTTGGCGATCACCATGTGGAACACAAACTTTTAGCGTTTTTTAAAAACTGCACACATGGAAAGATGTTCTAATACAACATGTATATATATATATATATATATATATATATATATATATATATAAAACATATTGCTCGTTTACTTATTTGTCATTGACCCAAAAACAAAACTCAGTTAGTTTCTGAAGGGATCTAATTCATGTCTTAATATTTTCATGAGCATTATATGCAAAATGAATTTACATAATAAAGACTTCACCTACATTTGAAGACTGGTGAGACTATATAGTAGCTAGTAAAGTGGACGACGTGTCCCCTTTCTATAAGTATATTTACATGCCTAGTCTCTACTGAAAAGAAAAACACCCTCACACTCCATCAGACCCTTGTTTATGCTCTGGACCGTTTTGAGGGCAGTAGTTCAGGAGATTTTTGGATGCCATGCCTTGCCAAACCCCAGGTCCAATGCCCTTTTCCTCATGCCTGCCTCCAATGATTTCTCCTTTGTGCCAGCTCGGCCTGGAGCAGATGGGTTGGTTCAGCATGGCATCACACCAGCCGACACAGTGGCATGTCAAACAGGCGGTCACAGGCCTGGGCATGCCAAGCACAGCCACACTGTACTGCCATAAGGGAATAATGTGTGCTGAAATCAGATTGGATAGCGAGACAGCGCAGGATTCATGGCCTGATTTGACCACAAATCAGAATAGATAGAAACAAACAGTGCAGTATATATGTGAAAGTCTGAAAATGCACACACACAAATAACCAAACTGTAGTCGTGGCATAAAACCTGCTTGCTGCAAGCTCCATTGCACACACACTCTTCTCTAACCAATTGATGATAGTCAGCTGCAGACACGCACACAATCCATCAGACAGCAATAAAGGACACACACACGATCCTATACTACACTCACAAGCCCTGGCACTGGCTCTGATTCACACACACTCACACTCACACACACACACGCACACACGCACACGCACGCCTCTCTGTCCTCTGCAGGCGGTGATGACGGGCTGTGTTTGGGAGGTTAATGGCCGTTTGCTCCTCACAACCTTCACACTTGATTACTCCCACCGACTGGTGTCTGGACGGCGGGGCCTAAACTCCTGGACACTAAAGCCGTTCCTGTCACCACTCTCATACGCTAAACCACGTTCATTAGAAATGCTAATGCGGATTGAGGTTGTTGTGCACCATGAACTCACATGTGAGTAGACGCAAAAGGTATGTTACTATATGATACAATACATTAAAATGAGAGAAAACAAGGTTGGATAAATATATATATATATATATATATATATATATATTATATATATCTATCATATATATATATATATATATATATATATATATATATATGAATAACTATTTAGAGATGCGTAGCCTCTTTAGCTCGTTTCTGTATTAACCCTTTTCTTTACATCTTGCAGGCGAGAGAATAGAAAGCTGTTAAAGCTGCGGGTTACCGATGAGGTGCTGAATTACATTTTTCATGCAGTCTAATCTCCCGCCAGCTTTTTGATACACAAATATAATAACCTCTAACAAATTTCACATGTAATTATAATACATTATGCAGATATATAATGCGTTAAACAAGCCAGATACCATAAGCCCCAGACTCGCCCCTCATAGCGTGTGAGCGTATGTATACGTAACGTAATGTAATCAAATTGTTTTTGGTCACTATTTCTGACAAACTTTAACTTAACGTGTTCTGTAAAGTTGCAAACAGTGTCAGCTGATAAGGTGTTCGCACAGGACACATCATGGAGAAGCCTTCTCGACATACTGTACACTTCACAGATTACATCTTGTGAATAATACAGACTTTTCCCGCATGACTGGCATAAAGTTAATATAGTTTGTTTAAGAATAATTTGACAGTTTAATTTCAAGAGCTGAACAGGTATGCTGCTTGCTTTGGGAAATGAAATGTTCAGTGTTGTGAAGTATATATCTCAGTAGATGTCAAACGTGAGATGTCAAAATCAAACGTGATTTTGAAATATTTGCATACATAAAATGTAAACGCTAGTACACGTAATGTGTGCACGGACATATGTGCATGCCTTATTTGTATAATGTTACTAAACAATTGTCTTTATTTGTGTCTCATATTGACTTTGACCAAATACGTCTACTGCCTCCTTTACAGTAATAAAAAAATAAGGGCGTATTTAAAATATTGCACATAAAAACATTTTCCCAAATACTATGTATATTTGGCAGTTTTGAGTAACAATTACAACTATATTTTTGAATGGAAAGAAGCCCTAATAGATTTACACAACTCTATGGGAATAAAACACAAAATAAAATGTATAGCTGAAGGACTATGCAAAGTATGGCCTAAATGAGAAACTGCCTTGTTTAGACTTGAGCCATAGCGATGGCTTAATTGGAAAGTGTGTCTTGGCCCAGCCGTATAAACCACTACTCTACATATTATACAGTACTTATGTGTTTGGATGCAAACCAAACGGTTATTACATACGGCAACATAATGCAGAAAATGGAATGGGGAAATATGTGTCTACTGCTGTGGAGTGTGGTTTACTGTTAGTGCTGAGGGTTCTTCCATGAAGTGACCCATATGGACGTCATCTTTATGTAAAAGCAAAGGCAGATAGTTACATAAGGCTGCAGACGCTAATATGGCAAAAGACGGGGTTTACTTTGCTCTTCAGAGTTATCAGGATAAGACCTCTTTTTGACGATAAAGCCATTTGGCTCCTATCTTAAGATATCGTATTTTGCATCTCAAAAGGAGCACAGACCTATCGCTGCAGATCTGATGAAAAGCTGTGTCTGTGTGCGCATGTGTGTGTGTTGGAATGTCTGCGTGCGTGTCATCTAAATGGCAGTCATCTGCTAACAGCAGCGATGGCGTGATGGAAGTGAAAGATATGAGCAGATAACGCTGATAGAAACGAAACCAGACATCCACATCAAGACCCTCCTCCGTATATCGCTCTTTTTCTTATACTCACTAATCATTTTTGTTGTTGCTCCTGACTACGTTGTTTCTTCAGTCCATTTAAATATACATGTCTCCACCTTTAATCTTTCAAGTTCTGCCCTCTGTAAAGTAGCTCTCCCCCCGTACCATTGTATGTGTTGTACCTATTTGTGTGGGTACATGGGAAAGATTTGGAAGTGGTAAGCGGGGGGTCTGGCAGTCAGTTGAGGACAGCGTCTCATTCTGACAAAACAGCAAAAAAAGCTCCCCTGCGGCGACATCCAAAAACATATCCCACACAGTGCGCAACTGTGTGCGGGTTATGATGGTGAGGGAGGGGCTGATGAGAGAAGAAAAATAGGAAGGAGGGAGGGAGGGGAGTGGCGAACAGATTATGACCCCCAGCCATGATTATGTACGCCTGCCGCTCTGACCCCCCGTGCCAATTACATAGATAAGGCAGCCTGTGCGTGCGCAGTGTGTATTTTCCTGAAGCAAAATGCTTGTGTGGTGCTCACACACACACACACACACACACACACACACACACACACACACACACACACACACACACACACACATTTGTATTCACTGCTTGCTATCAGGGGCCACACACTTTCTCTTTCCCACTGTTCTCTCCCCTTTAGCATCCATGACAAGATAACCTCCGTCGATAGCTTCTAGAATTTAAGATGACAACCGCAGGAAGACATATTTGAGTCGGTAGGATGTTGAGGACAGCAGATTGATTTCGAGTAGCGGGAAATTAATCATACATTATGCCCGTCCTCCAGAATTTTAGAGCTCCCTTTGGAGCTTCAAACACTCCCTTATTTCCTTTCGTACTGCCATCTGCATCCTCCCTCCTTGCTTTTGCTTTTCATGCTCGCTTTGCATCGTCTGCTTCTTATCAGTTCCCTTCGCCCTCCTGATTTTTTTTCCTCTCCTCACATCACTCTCCCTTACTCTTTAGAAAAAGGTCCCGGGGGGGGGATTCTGATTTATGATTTGAACTGCATTTTCCAGCATGCTGTGGCAGGAGGGCACGGTCCCATGGGATCGCCATCAGTCCTGCAAGGCAGTATGGGCTTTGACAGCTCCAGGCTGCTGGCGGTTCTCTCATTAGAGTCTCTGTAATGAGTCCGCATCTAACCTGTCGCCTGTGCAACGTAGGGCTGAAAGGAAGCAGACTGATCATGGACTGAGGCTATGCCGCCGAGGCAGCCACATTCAAATTCAACACAAAGGTCCTGTCCTGTGCAGTCGTTGAGATATGATCAATTTCGACGTGTTGACAAAAATCTGTGAAAAACTAGATCTAAAAAGGGAGCTTGTAAATCTTTTACTATTGATGGAGTAAAAGATTTGTAGCACTTCTGCGCTCGAGCATTTATACAGATTACAGAACTTTGAAAGTTTATTTGTTTAAATAGTGATTACAATCTCCACTTGCACCGAGCCTTTATTGAGTTTATGTGTTAATTCAGTACAACAGAGAAAGTTCTTCTAATAAAGTGTAACATTTATGGAGCAGATTGTTAATTGTATAGTACTACAAATTAGTTCTTAAATCCCATTTTATCTCGGTGTGGCTTTGATTTCTCAGTGGAACCTCAAGACTATGCAGATAAACCCTTTTCTGAATAATGTATAATTATCATCACTGTATATTGATCTCACCAGACAGAAGCGTCACCAGACGTGCATATAAGATAAAGGACCGCAAACATGTCTACAGTCAAATCTCTCTATTAAGATTAGACCGGAAGAACAACAGCAACAATGTATTTAAGCGAATCATTCAGCACATTTAATTGTAGCCAGGAGGAGACCGCAAGGGGGTGTCTGATGGATTACTATATCATATTCTACTAGTTACCATAAGAGTCCTGCAACCTAAGGTCAGTAATACTGTCATTATAACTGAACAAAGCAATCAGCATACATTCAGAAAACTGTGGAGAGCTTAGTGGCTGCAACCACTTTGCTGCCAAAGTTAAGTTCCTGAAAGGGAGAAGCTGACATCTACTCCCAGAAGGCATTAAGCAAGACCAGCCTGCCACCCTCCTGCCCAACATGCTCTAAAAGCTGATCAGTGGACCCCTTTGTCTTCCTAAACTTACTGGCTCCTTGTACTTGACCAGGTCCCAGGTGAAAAGGCAGAGAAGGCACCTTTCTTGTTCTACCTTTTCCATGTAAAAAGAATCAAGTAGGCAGTGGAACATGGGTGTGGACTATTCTTGCGAGACAAAAAGGGCAAAGAGGCAATCTCCTCAGCCGGTTAGGTCTAGTGAGCAGATTGCCTCAGGTGTCTCAAGTTCACAGAGAGCAGAGAGCAGAGGGAGAGAGGAGGAAGTAAATAGGAAAAACAAAACAATAACACTAGGCACAGTGCCATCCTTGTTGAAGTCTTTTCATTAGTTAAGCATTACTAACCCCTGGCTCCCCTAATGTATATATTCTCTTTCCACTCGTTATTCTGTCAGCTGTCGTCAGAGTCGCCCTCATTGGTGCAAATATATGGAATGGGAGAAATGTTTTGTCTCTCTTCTGAGCAACAAAAAAACACAAATGTAATCAGAATTAGTTTTCATATTTGAGATGTGTTTTTCCTTCTACAACAACAACTAAAACTATTAACACTATGACTAACACTAATGCAGTACCAGCAATCTTCTTAACAGCAACAATTACGTACACAATAACAATGAAATACAAGTAAGATTACATTTTATAGAATATATTAAATTGAATATAATACATTTAATGTAGTGCACGCCAATAAACTAACATTTAAAAATACATTTTTATTATAAGTTTAAAAGCTTTAACTGCATTTCTTAGTCATTGTAAAGCTTTAGTGTCACACTGGAACATGTTGAAGCAACACTTAATGTAGAAAGGTCAGAAAAATGATTGGTGTCCATGCCATTTGAACAAAATGTAAATAATATTAATTAACAGTTGGTAGAAAGTAAAGAGATAGCAACATGTTACGTTTCCTCGCCAAGCCCTGACACTTTGTTTTCAGAGTTATACATCATGATAAATAAGGCCTCCACCCATTATATATTCTTTCATTGTACTAGAACTTGGCAATCATTCAAAGTACCCGGCCTTGGCTATGTGACAGATACTGGCCTCAGTTGATAGAAATGTCTTACCAGTACATTAACACTATGCATAGTGAGCGAGCTAGAGACCACAACACACTGCAATGTAAACATTAGCAGTGTACATATACAATTAATCACACATGGATGTTTCCACACAAACAAACTCACCCTCGCACATTCCAATCCAGCTGTATTTATAAGAACACGTGCAGATTACATATTCCTTTGAACTTCATATAGGATTCAAAGCACTTCTTTATTAGGTCATTTCTGTTTAATATTTTAAGGAGGCATTTGGTTCATTCCTATTCAAACATGCAAAGAGCAAAATGTGATAAAATGTGTGGAAATTAAATGAAATTACATCCAGGAAGGAGACATGTGTATGTGTGCTTAAAAGATGATTGGAGTATGAAAAGAGACTCTTTCTAAGCAACTGCAAGGATTGCAGTGTTTATCCAATGAGTTTACATTCTCTATGTTTTCTCCCTGGTGCACCAGTATCACACAGACAACTGTTAATTATTTAAACTGGCTAAATACTAGGAATGCGGAATTAATTTCTGTTGTCCATCGCTGAACTAGATGATTGCTTTTAACATAAATCTATTTATATCAAATGACGTATCCACCTCTGAGTGTGCACGGATCTCAGGCATTATGTTAATAACTGACTCATTGCATCACATTTGGCCGGGGGTTTTGGAGAATAAAATGAACATTAAATAAAAAAAGGGATATCCTCCATTGGAGCATTAAATTGCCTTTAAAAATCAAATCAGAGCATCTCCAAAATACATTTTATACCGTCTAACTCCGATACATGCTGAAACTTCACAAGCTGTAGGATGCTGTGCATGCCGAAGGAAACTTCTAGTACCTACTGCATATCCATGACATCTATTTGGCCGAGATATGGATATGATGACGCATGATTAAGTGATAAGTGAGCGATTGGAAACTCATTCAAATTCAATATTTGTGATTCACCGAGAACGTAAGCAGGCCATCTGCTTGGAGAGAGAATAGGGGGTGGACGGCAAGAAACTTCAATACAAGTTACACTGAACAACCATCCATTCAAATTTAAAATGGCCTTGACACCTGCAGTTTCTGAACATGTGTTCAGTGAAAATGGTTCCGGGGCAACACATTTCAGGAGTCGTGACAAAACACATGAGGGAGGAAGTGCGACATCCGACATGGCGACATGGCAGTTAAGACTGAGGAGGGTGACAGAAATATACCACGTTTGTGTGTGTGTGTGTGTGTGTGGGGGGGGGGGGAGGTGGATGAAAGTCTCAGATTCATTTCTCTACCCACAATATGTGTGAAATGATGCATGCATCTGTTGGTGAATGTGCGAGTGCATCTGTGTTTGTGGGCGTTCGGATTACTGTGGCAACATTGGATAGAAATGTACTCGTCTCCCGGTGCAATTAGTTATCAGCGTGCTAGCCGTGCTTTTTAATGGTATAGTTAAATAAAAAGCTAAAAGAGGTGGACATAAATGAACTTATCTGGAAAATGTGTCAATTATAGGACAAGGAGGAGGTCACAGGAACAATAGACAGAGGTGTTTAGATACTACTAAATGAAAATCAATAGAATTTTCTGCATGCTTTTCCTCTTGCCATTTACAGATTTTTTCTTTTTCTTTTAAATCAAGGATAGCGGCACTCGCCATCTCCCACCACTGGTCAATATGTTCATGTGCGAAACCAATGATTAGCATCCTGTATGTAAAATATCAAGTGTCAGTTTCCTGGGAAAGTGAGGCACTCTACCAGAGGTGATAAGAAGTGTTTGTTGCTAGATATTTCTTGACGGTTATACCTGCCACAGTAATGTCACAGAAGATGCACCCTAGTGATAAGTTACTCTTTAAAGGATCTGGAGGTCCTCTGCAATTAATATTTCAATAGCACCGCAGAATTCTTCCCCTTTCTGTCAGGCAGAGCAGGTAGTAAAATACAAACATTTATTTGAGAACATAGCAGTGCAGATTGCTGCCATTATGCTGCACTCAAGCCTAGAAAAACGCTTACCTTAATATTAACAGTGTGTTCACAGAACATCTTTAACACTCCTTGTAAGCACACAAGTGAAAGATTTCCATTCAAATACCAGCCCCTGTGTCTGATTTGCTTTGGGATTTTAATGCTCACCAAAGTAAGAAAGTTAGATTTAATTACATAATCAGTGAACGAATATCAGAGGAAAAGAGCGGTTGCACTAAAACTGACCAATCACTGACATTAATGCCACTTTAGATACATGTTTTGCTCATATTTCTCTCGATAAATGATTAAGCCTTTTGTAATTTTGTGATCACGTCAGACTCCATAATAAAAAGCAGAGAATTTGCTACTTTCCCCCAGGCTGTACCCTTTATGTCATATATAGAAAATGCACAGAAGAACTCCCTCGCTCTACAATGTTGTTCTTTTAATGCCAGCATATTTGATTCCCATACGGTTTATTTCTGAAGGATTTGCAATGTGTGTGCAATCAGTTACTTTTCATCTCTTCTACACACACACACACACACACACACACACACGAGTGAGAACTCGCTGGTTTAGAGTGCAAAGGCTATGACATTAGCAGACGGAGTCCTCGCGTCCCACATGCCGGCCACGTCATGGCACATCTTATCTCTTCGAGCTCTGAAGGTGCTGCTGGCTGGCTGAAAGGCCACCTTCCAAACAGATACCATCAGCCTGACACCCTGACCTGACGGGAGCTGAGGGCTACAACTCTGCTCCGTATCATATCCAATCACATTGGAGGTGGGAGAGCAGGGTTACAGCACGCTGCAATAAAAACACGAGGCCAATTCTTTTCTGCCTACGCCTCACAAAAGAACGGGCCAAAAAAATAATAATCAAATCATGGGGTCAAAAGTTGAACTACTGTAGTTGTAGAAGTAGTAGAAGTAGTAATGCCAACAATGAGAAACAGTATTATATGCCAATGCTATTTGAGTGCTAATGTTATCTGTATGGTAATGCTCTAGCAGAACTTGCTGGCTCCAAATGTAACGCACCCTCTTCAGATAATCTTCCTGTGACCGTTGCGCTTCTGGTTTAAGAGTTTGTCATACATGAGGTGTTTAAAAGAAGGACGATGCTATACTGTTATTGATATATTGCGTCAACAGTGGCCTTGTATTCATGCCAGCCTTCAATCGTGCCGTCAGAATATAAATGCATATGTATTTAGTGGCACATTCATCATGCGTTTTTACCTGCGAGACAACCTATCTGCATGGACCAGCCAGACAGACTTTCTTACTCGAACTCAAGGCTGTAGTTACTGTAGGTCTCTGGAGGAGGAATCGACCGTGAGATGTCATGGCATTGAATAAATTGTTGTCTGTAGCTCTACCCTGGTTTGCTCCCTCTCTCTCTCTCCCACACAGTCTCTCCCCCTCCTTTATTCACTCACACACTCATATTTTGGGATCCTTTATATAATGTGGTGTGTGACTGAGAGGCCATGAAGCAGGGCGCTGCTGTACAATGGTGCTCAGTCAACCAAATAATATAAAGGTTAAATAAAATATTCCTTTGCGAAACCACAGACACCCAGTGTTCCAAGTCTGTGATAGAGTATTGCTGGAGCAGAAAATACCGCATCAATATTTAAACGCAGCAGCTGAATTAAGAGAAAATCAATGACAAACGCGGTCCTTCTTATATCGTGGGATGAAAAAGAAAAGAGACCCGTTGAAAAACTGCAAGTCTGGGTGACATTCTCTGACTGCTGCATTTGTCACATCCAAACGTACAACTCTGTCACCCACCATATAGGATAATTTAAAATAAAGTAGAATCCAAGTCAATTCCAGAGAAATGACTGACAGCCCTGTGCTGAAATATAAAATATCTTCAGCTTCCATCTCCTCCCCACTGCAGGGAGATCACAGCACATCCCCCAGTGCTTGTATGACACCTAGTGGTCAGCCCGGGTACAGACATCCTCTCTAAAGAATTATTTGAATGTGTGTCATGGCAGTGGCTCCACACATAATAAGTGGTGTAATTCGTCATACACTGAGACCACTTCCATGCCTGGTGGAGGCTTTTGAAGTTTTTTTTGGATTGCACTCCATAAAGTCTGACATAAACAGCGTTCAAGTGCATTTTAAGTGCAGAGACGTGACACGAATGCACAGAACGCATACGAGTGTGGCGCACAATCGTACGACCCTGCACAAGCACCTCCCACTGACAACCAATTACTCCTGCACTCTGACCATCACCACTGCACAATAGCATTACAAATCTTCCAACTTAATGCCAAATACAAACCCTCGCACACAACTAATGCAAACTAATGATGGATGAATGACTCAACAAATGCATGGCCACATTCTCTGGACACACTTGTTCACAAGGTAGAAAAGAAAATGAAAAAAAGCACTTAATTGCTTTGTGATAAAACCTCCACTGTGGCTAGGGTTAATCAGTCAAGCCCCCATCTTTCTCACAAAGACGACATGAAAATTGAGGAAGATAAACACAGACGCAAACATTGTGACAAACATCAGGTTTCCTCCATGTCGCTGTGGCTGGCAGCACTTACCTGTGGGCTAGTTGTTCAATTGTCAGTGTCATTATAGAAATAACAGTTTGCTATCATTCTGTCAGCATGGGGCAGAAAAACATCAGCTTGTTCCGAAAACAAGCTCGCACTATGTGGTGCCGACTCTCAGTGGATAAGCAATTAGCTTTCTGGGGGCCAAAACTACAGTTTGTCCCACATAGAAAAACAAGCAACACCTGTGTGTGCAGCCAAGTGGAGCTCAGCTCTGCATACTAGAAAATAGGAACATCCAACAGGGGCGTCTCAAGTTGCAATTTTCTGAATTAAATTTTTAGAGAAGATTGATGGGACAATGAATAGAATGGGTAGCGAGCAGGGGAGAGGCAATTGAATAATGTTATAGCCGAGTATGGTAGGCAAGCGAGGAGGATTGCGAGATGAAAAATCCTGATAATTATGCAAGTGAAACAATAATTAAATCTGACAGAAAAAGTGAAATGAGTGACAGAAAAATACAACTTAGATCATGTTGTTTAAAAAGAGGTGCAAAGAGACATACAAATGAGGCGATGAAACAAAAAAAAAAGAGTAAATGATGTGTAATGGAAAAAAGAAATTCAACAGATTTAAAAGGTATGAAAATATGGAAGAGTGACGTGGGTAATGAGAAAGACGTCACTTATGATGAGGTCAAGAGAGGGCAAAAAAAAGCCCCACTGCACAGAATCAAGATGAGATAGACAGATACATTTTAGTCAGAAAATTGGATAGAACCACTTACTGAGGCTACAGTCTATCCTGATACAATCTGGCGGGAGAAAGAGCGAAATGGTGAGATCAAATAAAAAGAAAAAAGAGAAAGAAAGAGACAGAAAGAGGATAAAAGAGAAAAAGACATTTTACATCCTTCAAGGTACATTCTGCAGACAACCAAGCATTGCTCTGGGGCCACCATCCGGGGACAGGCTCCGAGTCAGGATCACCCTTTTCCTCCATCAATCCCATCATCCAACCCTCCTTTCCACCCGATACCCTCAAAGCACAGCAGAAGGCAAGACTTACGCTATCCTACAATAGGAGAGCATGGCTCAATGTCAACATAGTGATGACACTTAAAAATAAACTATGCAAAGTGCTCCATTGTTGGTGTAATAAACACTTTATATGTAATTACAGACGCATCATCAAAATGCAAATTGTGCACTTGGAATTATAAGATTCTACCCGGGTGGAGTGCAGTTCTGAAATACTGAGCACAGAAGATTTTTACGTACCATCTGGCAAAACCTTTACGCCTTATTTTCAGAGGTCTTTTATTTTTCTCATTGTAAAGCATAAACACACTATGTAAAAGACTTAACTTCATTAACCAAGTCAGATAGAGACGAATAATTTCAACTGCACAAAATGTTTTGGCCAGATTTAGATGGACTAAATAACTTCCGCTCGTTGCTTTTTTTGCAAGTAAAACATGTAAAGCCATTATGCTCACACTGTGAACTAATAACCTTTGTTCCTGCATATGCTATGCACTCACTAGAGCAATGTCTTGCACCCTTAACATTAGCCACTTTTCCCAGCGATTTCGGTTACACTTGCCTTCTGCAGCACTTTGAGCATGACAAACCCAACAGTGTAAATGACAAGAAAGGGTGATCTGCACACCCCAGCCACCTCACGCCTGGTGCACACAAAGCACAAGAAGTAGGACCGTCTGTCACGCTATCTGCACTATTTGTTACAAGTGGTGTGACAGAAACATTGTGAAAGGTGTTATGATTTTACAAGCTGTGTTTGTCAGACTGGTGTGTTGGTTAAAAAGCTTTTAACTGGAAGCCTCTGGTTCAAGCAGATTGCCAGTAAACATCTGCTTTGGTTATGTATCCTACAGCCATAAACTCTATCCTGCTCTGTAGCTCACCCTGACCTTTGGGATGGGGCTTAGTAAACAGAGGCTTCCTTTACAGGGGTCATTAAAGTATCACACTATTATTCCCCATCGAATACCAAATTGAAAAATTCACTAATTGCTGTTCAGCCCCATCTAGTGGCTGTAAACTGCATGTGCATGTGGCAGTGTGGTTGGGTTGTGGTCTCGAGCTGTCAACCGCTACAGAATAGTGGACACAAACAGCCAGGGACCGGCGTCACGCTGTAGAGAAGTGGACATAATACAAATACAGTTCCATTAAAATGTATTTAAGGGCCACATGTGTTGGTGAGCAGCGCTGTTTTCTGAACGAAGCCATGTTTCTGAAAAAGGTCAAATTGTCCTTACAGGATGTGAAAGTTTTTTAATAGATTATCAATAAATATAATGTGCCAGTTGTCATCTGACAATGTTTGAGTGACACATTGAACAGGTTAACATCATTATCCATAATTAATACATATCATTAGGGCTAAATCGGTGCAATTATAGCCTCTCCTAGTGATTAATTAGAAGGACTTTAATTATCCTAACGGATTAAAGCCTTAACATTGGAGGGTTTCATTTCACTTTATTGTTTATTAATTCCTTTGTAAAAAAAAACTGAGCTGACCTTTAGTGTCAGTCAACTGTTAAACATTTTTAAGGTGTAATTTGAGCCCCATTTAATACAGAGAAAGAGGACGGTGGGTCCCATTTCTCTGTGGGAAATTGGTATACACTTTAATTTGAGGACTTTGCCGTAAGTGTGTTCTTTGGGGACCGCTAGCAGGTCAAGCTGTGGCCCTGTGGACAATAAGTAAAAGTCTGTGTGCAACTACAGCTGAGCCGGTCTCTCTGACTGTCTGATCCAAGGGCCGCAGACATACAGGCCATTGAAGGGATGAAAAGTTCAATCTTCTGAGTCTTGGCCAGGTGGGGCGTTGTTTGAGTGACAGAAAATGAGAGAGGGAGGAGGAGAAAGAGAAGCGAGAGTAAGGGAAGTAGAAAAAGAGAGAGGAGTGGCCACCTCCGCCCCCCCCCCCCCCCCCTTCCTGTCTCAATGGTGGCTCAAACTCCCATATTCCAGGGTGCACCTCTGTCATGCTCCTCCCGGTTCACTGCTGAGAGTCTGTTCCTTCAAAGGATCACGGTAGACTTAAGGTATCTTTACGCTGGAAGGTCATACCAATCTTCCCCAGAGCACTAATATTCATCAAAATGAAAAGGTCTGCATTCCTGCAGCCTAAGATTGCATTTCAGACCTCTTTACACCCCCCTCTACTTTTAACTCATCTGTAATTACTTATGATGATGATTCATATCTCCTCTTAGCACCCGCTGCTGGGCAGAGGTAGAGACATCCAGCCCCTCAGCTAACTCCACAAAAATGGGAATAAAGCAGAACCTTGAGGAGGAGCGACACAGGAGCAAAGCCACCTTGAAGCGTCTAGAGACAGGTTAGTAGGTTTAAGCTCAGAGTCGGGCCATGGATACTGTTAGAGATGGAACTTTTAAACAGGAGGAGGTGCTATGAGGCTTCACAGGGAACAAAAGGAAGTTGGCGAATGCAGAGGGGAAGGGGTGGGACCAGGGGTCAAATAATATAGAACAGTAATGACTGCAGGGAGGCTCCCCACATAGGACCAAATGGGGGAAAACCTTTACATTTTTACTTTAAGTTATATTTTCCTGCAGCAAGCACGTTATCAGTTTGTGGAGGAGAAGTTTCTGTGTTTGTACCTCAGTTTTCTCAAGTAACTAACCTTTGAACAGAACACTGTTGGCATTTCTCATTTGAACCAATGTGCAGCTAGTTTGCTGTACTGCCTGTTAAATGAGAGGAATTGTGCTCCATCAGAGAAAAACAATCTGACACAACTGAGGGACAAATTAGGAAGCCTTTCCCCACCCAACTATCTGACAATGGGAAAAAACTAATGTGGGACAGTGGGAAACTCAAATGTCAAACCTTCTAAGTTCAGCAGTATACATTGTTAAAAAAGAAAACGACGATGAGGAGACAAGGGATGGGAAGGGAAAGGTTAGCAGGGACAACCACGATGAATCACGGCGGCCTACCAAGGTTCACTGTGAGCTTGACGCGGCCTCCGTCCAGCTCCAGTCGCAGGGTGTCCGCTGACTCCTTGGAGGTGGTGGCCATGAGCAGGCCATACGCCCGCTGAGACATGAAGCGCAGCGCCAAGTCCTCCGCCTCCGTGTGCATGGTGACCGGCACGATGATCTTGAGGTACATGCTGCCGTCATAACTCAGCACCGTCGCCTCTGGATAGGGGTGAGGTAGAGGACAGAAGGGGGACAGTGACATGGGTAACATTACATTATCTTTGGAGAATCTTCCCATCTGATGTATATAACATTAGATTTAGAACACATGTCTCAATACATCAAACCAAAGATGTTTGACTGTATACCTCGGCCTTATATGAGATACGTTTTTCTTTCTGTCACTGCCTTTTAGCCATTTCAAATATATCCAGAACTAATAAAAAACCCCATTTTTGTCCAAATTGGTGTGTTTGAACATAACATGAGAGGAAGTGAGAACGATGATGATGAACTGAAAACCTATCACAGCAAATTTAAAGAATGAATCATTGCTGTACTTCCCATGCATCTTAGTGGGGTTGAATGTTTGATGACAGCATTTACACTACACCCCCGAGACCTTTGTCTCTGTGTGTGTTTTTGTCATTGGACCTTTATTTCATACTGTTATTAAACATTATTGTGTCTTCATCAGTGTCAAGCTAATGTTTGGTGTGTGCAGAATATGCCCAGGATTTCCAACATCCCAATTACATTTTAAATCAGATGATAAATCTACTACCCAAAGCACAAAAAGAAAACATTCATTATAAAGGACAAAAAAAAGGAAATATTCATAATAACTCCAATATCAGACTCTCCTCAAGATTAAAAAATAATAGTGCAGCTGGTTTCCGAGACATTCTTATTCACACTACGCACAACCACGCCATAAACAGACAGCTGTGCAGAGTGACAGTTCCCTGAGTACTGCTCTTATTCTGCAGCGTGGGTCGATATGCGTCACCATAGTCGAACGTGAGTCATTGTCACAGAGTAAATCCAGGTTTTAGAAAATGAAGGTAAAAAATGCAGGCAAACTGAAAAAATAAATAAAAAAGCCTTTGACCACCATACTTCTTAGATATTTTGTAACAAACCAAAAGTATGGGTTGAACGGCTTCAATCACCCAACTCGACCTCTGTCTGACGAGACAACTTCTGCCACGATATCTCCTGGCTGGGCAAGATTAAATGTAAACAAAAAATAATAGTTTCACAAAAAAGCCATTTGGCATCCTGTAATATCACCTGGGTCTTCTTCCTCTAGTCAACATTATTGAGTGTCCTTACACTCTGTTAACACATGCACTCAATCTATTGACACAGAGACATATGCAGCTGGCTGTTATAAAAGTGCCCTGTGCCACATCCCCGCAGTAACACAAAGCTCCACTAGATGGCAAAAGAGCATCACTGAAACCACACTTGTCGTCTGAGCACCCAAAGACAAAACTGTTCAAATATCACCCTTCAAAATAAAGACATTTCATCCTCTACCTCCACTGTCCTGATTTGAATCCAATCTCTCCTTCCCTCATTACCCTCCTTGTCCCTCAAAATCCCATACTGTCATGGCTCAGTCACCCCCACGGACGTGCAAAGACAAACCATGAAGCGAGGCGCCTGCAGCTAATTGGAATGAATCAGACGTACGTGGTGCGGTTTAACTAGCTAACCTCCCCTCTCTGTGGCGTATGCACCACCTGGGTTTGTGTGACTGACACAGATGGCGGCGGTAGGCCTGGCTGCTCTGTCACACTGCTGCCAACCTCTCGCTGCTTCAGCTTCTATTCCCCTCCCAGCCACCGGGCCCTAATGCCACCCAGCCTCCGGTGGCATTTTGTTTCACGCACATCTCCCAGCGGAGCTCTTACTCTTACTACACAGCAGCTGCTTGGTCGGGTGAAATACGAGGCAGCACGTTGTCGAAATGCTCATTCTAAACTCGTTCCTGGATCTGCTTTATTGGATGGAGTTTACAGCATTACATGGTAAACATTGCACGACATTAACCATATTATTGTATCATGTTTTGACCATCTGTAGTGGGTGATGGCTTGTTTATGTAAGAAAGGTTATTGTGTCAATGTGTGTGTCATTCAGGATCATATAGTGGCTGTATTCTTTTCTGAACTGTGTATAACATAATATATACTATTGCTAAGTAGATGCTGAACTATGTAGTCGAGAAAGACCTTCAAGTTGGTGCTTTCACCCATGAAGACACCCATTCCAGATCACACTCCTTACCTATCTCACAGTTGGAACCCAGGTACCCGGTGCCGATACAATCACATATGTAGCGGTTCCAGCCCTCTTTGCACAGACCTGTGTTTCCACAGGGGGCGCTGCTGCACCTCTTCTGCAGCTCACGGGTGCAGAAACTGCTGACACCGAAGGCGCTCTGGATCTCAGCCAGACGGCGGACATCGCGGCTCTTGCCATCGATGAAGAGGTCGCGGACGCAGCCTACATAGCCGTAGTTAAGAAGCGCCGTCCAAACCTCTGGCGGCAGAATGAGTTCTGACTTAGACTCCGGCAGCCCACCGAGGTACATCTCGCTGTCCAGGTCCAGGATTTCGCTGCCCTCTGGGGAGCTGAAGGGCATGCTGCGGCTGTTGACGGAGATAGATCCTAAAAGACAGAACAACAAACAAGTTATCTATTCAATATTTCTGATATACTGGCAAATAGATACATCTGTCAAACCATAGCTTTATTAATACCTTTATCTGTACAGGTAATGTCTGGATAACTGGTATATGTCTGTGTGTGCATATTGTATTTAAGATACTGAAAGGGTGTTTTAATGACTCAAAGACAGAGCAAAACATTAAAGAAGCCTGTGGTCTGGATAAGTGAGCGAGTGGGTGGGAGGTCAAGTGGCTGAGTGAGTAGTCGAGTGAGTGAATGGTTGGGTGAGAGGAGCAGTAAGTAGATCATTTAGGGCATGGAGCACAGACGGAGGGACATTGGAGACAGGGGGAATAGATGAGAGTAGAGTGTGTTTGTGTGTGTATGTGTGTCTAACATGTCTGTAATAGGCTAAATGGAGGAGAAGGGAAGCAGAATGCAGGAGGGAGTGGGTGAAACAAAAGGCCCTCTATCTTTCTGTGATTAACGACTCCGTCTTAATTTTCTATTAAAAGCCAATTACAGCAGGAGCAGCAGTGAGATCACATGCATGCGCGCGCACACACACACACACACACACACACACACACACACACACACACACACACACACACACACACACACACACACACACACTTCCTCATTATAAGACGCCATTAGGGGGAGATATAATGTCCTAGGTGCTTGCCCACCTACAGATCATTCATCAGACACCAGACAGTCAAGCCTGCAGATGTTGTTGTTTGTGCCCACATCAGAACACAAGTCTCTCTTCAGGTAAATAAACTTACATTAACAAATACCACTAGATTAGTTTTTCTTTTAACAAGCTTTGGTAAGCATTGTGAGCTAGACGACTTCAAAATAATGTCAAAGCCAATTGAGTCTCTTTTTCTGTGACAAACCTGTGCCACTATTCGAGTTCCTACAGAAGCGACCAATACAATGAAAACATTAATAGATTAAGTACATGTTTTGTCCAAGTGCACAGTTGTGGCTTTGTAAAATAGAGTGTATAAAAATTATTTTTGATGAGGCATTGATGATGCTTCTATTTACAAAAGGTAAACAGAACCACCAGACTACAAGAAGAGTGATGAAAATCCTCATTGATGATGGAACCACCCAAAAGTACCGTGTGCTACAGTCATAATTGGACTTTTTGTCCTGATGGTGCAACTCTGTTGATACAAGGCACTAAATCCAACAGATTGTTTTTATCATTTTCTGACATGCTGCTAATTGTGACAGCTAGCTAAAGCAGTGTAACACATATCTGATTGACATGCATCTACTTGATGTGAAAATAAGAACTGCACTGGTTATAAAATGTGAATTAATAATCATCTAACAGAATCACAATTAAAGGTTTGCGCAGCCATATTCTAGATCAGTTGTCAGTTTAAACATGACAAGTTGAAAGCACCCCCTCACCTTTCCTCCCTTCCCTCTGGAAATCCACATGACACCATTCCCCGTCATTGACCTTCTTGTTGCTAGCCTTCAGCTTTGTTTTTCCAGAGCCCATATCGATCAGCAGGTACAAATACCCCTCCAGCAGCTCCATGGCGAAGTAATCAGTCTTCAGTTCCCTACCAGGCTTCTGCTCTTTGGGACCCTGAGGACGGCCGTGGCTGAACAACAGGAGCCCGCTGGGCTCTGAAGTGCGGAAATCGAAGGAAATAGATCCCGTCTTCTTGGTGTTCCACTTCGGCAGGGAGATGTAAGATTCTGGGGTCTCAAAGGTGACGGGGTCCAGAGCTGCCACGTCCTCACAGCGGAACACCAAGTCGCCATTCAAGTTGATTTTAGGGTCTCGCTCGATGGCCAGCCGCGACAGCTCCAGCTTAAAGTCGTTGTTTTTGTACACCACCTGAGAGCAGAAGGGAGATCGAGTGGTTACAAGGTTATGATTCTGGAGAAAATAGTGGTGGAGTTAAATATTGGCGTCGACAATTGGATACCTATTTAAAAATGGACTTTCTTATATAGCCTAACAAAAAGCAGCTGCAACAAAGAAGAACATTCTGCCCATAATCATGAGATCCCACAGATGCATACTAATTACCCAAATTAATTTCAAGTGTCAGTTATAGTGGCTGCTGGGAAATCTTGTCAGCATGAATCAAGACGTAAATGTAATACATGACTTTCTCTTGAACAGCGGTGTGAATACAACGTGCTACAGAAGCTACTTTTCTATCTCTGAGTAAAGAACCAAGGAACTTAGTTCATACGAGTGCTGGGTTTACTGATGTTCCATGATTTGTTAAAGGCGATCCTTCACACTTTGAAAAGTTTTCAAACGCTGAGCAACCACTTAGTGCCACTGAGTGAGCCAGGGCAAGCTTCCAAGGACTTTACTGACGTCTCAGTGTGTCTGTGCATCAAGCTCCGGCCACCACTGTATCTCTTAAGTCTTGATCAAATCCATAAAGCGCACAAACTATTTATGGAACAAAAAGTGCAGCTTAGAAATATCAGTATATGCACAGTGAATTGAAAAAAACATAAAAGGCTCCAGGGCATACTCAGACGCAGGGAGAAGTGAATGTTGCCTACGGCCTTAATGTAAATGTCTCCGACAGCCTTTGATGAAATACAGCTCTATTGTTTCAGCTCAAAGGGTGATTTTATGCCTCACTATATGCATTCATAATGGCTTAAGTGCTAAAGGCAAAGTAAATTATCCTTGTCTCTCATTGTTTCGGTTCTCCTTTTATTTGTTGAACACTCTGTAGACTGTGTTTTGCGAGGCCGTCCTCAAGGTAATAGTGTGAAGCAGCCGAGGTCTTGTATTTGTTTGTGTGTGTTTTCTCTCCTGATTTTGAGGGCTCTTCACGCTCCCTCACACACACACCGACAGGTAATAGGAAAGTAGAGAAGGCTATTTCTCCTCTTCATCTTTGTTTCCTGGTGCTATCGCAGCAGCAAGGTTAAGGACACTGTTCTGCTATTGTAAAGTCTCAAGTTTGATCCCGGCAGCAGACATGTTCTGTTGAATGTGCACTGAGTAAAGACAGGAGAGCTCCCTGCTCGTTGTGTTAACATTCTTCCTTCAGTGTCACATCAGTGCTTTTCCATGCTTTTTCTTGTTAACCACAAACTGTGAACTGCTCTTATTACGCACCGTTTTAAATTCATACCATGCAGTCTTATATTGATTTCCTACCTTCCTCGTGGCCATTTATATCTATTCCTTTTGGTAGAATATGAAAATCTTATTTGATATAATGTGAACATTCAATTGTAAGGGTAAAATTAGAAAATTAAAGTAAAAAGTAAAAAATGTTTGTGTGCATTGGCCAGTTTTCCTGTTTGCACCACTGGAAGGCTCGTCTTGTGCAATGTGGTTCCCTTGTATTGGTTTTTGACCATCTAATTTCACCAGAAGGCTGCTGTCAATCCTCTTTCTCTGTCACAGTATCTCATCCAAACGCCCTCCAAATCTGACCTATTTTCCCCCATGCGTGCACGCACGTACTTTCTCTCTCCCGTTACACCTACACACAGGCACAGGATGAACCACAAGAACACAGATATGCTGGGTTATTCCTGAATTTAAGCCTTCTTTGGTTGTCTCCTTCTTTGGCCTCGCCGCCACATGTACTGTTCACCTCATAATGTCGTCATTAGCAGAGATTAGTCCCGGTAATTAGCCCGGATAACGCTAAAACTGACAGCTAATAAAGCGTGAGCTCTCTTGGCTTAAGGTGTTAGAAAATGAGATGGGTAGGTGAAAGAGAAGTAAAGCACTGGAAGGGGGGGAGAATATTTGCATTCATTTGATTTATTTTGAGTTATTTATTTTTTGTTTATTCATGCTGCTCTGTTTCTACGGAAAGAAAAAGGCAGCCTGGTGTTCTGCTTTTCACGACAGATCATACTGCATGTAGGGGAAAAGAGGAGGCAGGGAATAACGCTGGCAACACGCTGCGACAGATGACTTTGAATTCTAGCCAAACGGCACGACGTCTACCACGACACATTTGCCCGTTTCTTTCTTTTCACAGACTCGGAAGGTTAAGGTGTAAAACTAAAAGTCAAGTCCAATAAACACTTTTGACCAGACCAACTATTCTGTTGTGGAGCGATGGTCAAATTAGCATGACATTCAGTGTGAGTCCCCAGGAAGACAATTCCTAATGATATTAGTTAAGTCAAAAATATCCCTATATTATACTTGGGTCAATAAAAACACTGATGTTTTCATTATATTCTTTGTGGTATTCTTGGTGCGAACCTAAAAAGGTCAACTTTGAACAAAAGATAGTTAAACGTAAAAGAAACAAGGCTGCTGTGGGACTAGGAGCTGCCATATTTACATGAAACTGTAGCAATAGTTGCATTTCCACAGTCACTTAAGTCTTTCAGTGTGTCTCTCGCAAAACAAAATACAAATGTAAAAAGGAGAGAAGTAGCCAGGGGCCAACAACAAACTAAAAAGCAGAACACAGAAGAAGGTGGGAGAATACAAAGGAGAGGTGTCCAGCAGTAAGGAAGGAAGGCGAAGATGGCGGTGAATGACAAATGAGAGGAAGATGAGGGTAACAGAGGGACTGAGCGATGCATGGGAGCACCAAAGTGTGTGAGCCATGTAGGGCAAACTCTGAACACTATATCAAATAAGATGTGCCTTTGTAAAGCAAAGAAGCCAGACAATTGGTGCTCTGTCAGGGGCAGACTCTGGATAAATGCATGTGCTGACTCAGCATGTAGAGACAATATGCCTTTCTTTCATATCGTCAAATCTTTCAGGGAGTCTGGCTTTATACTGACACTAGTATTATGTGCTCTTCAGAATCGGGAGGGAATGTCCGGACAGCTCAGCTAATGAGCCAAATTGTCCGCTGCAAAAGAAGCTCGCCGGCTTTGTCCACTGATTAAAAGACAACTGTCAAAGGTCATAACAAACTTTGAAACCCTGAGCAGAGTTAATAATGTCCAGCAACACCGTGTTTTGTCCCCTCTTTTGAGGCGACGATCACTTGTCTTCTGAATTCATTGTCTCGGTTAGAAGAGCCACAGGGTGTTTTTGACTTGGGTTAACTTCGGTGATCTTTGTCAAATCCGAATGTGCGTAGCCACGACATGGACTGTGACGGGGCCAAAGCCTGCCTCAGGGGTGACTCCATTGATTTCTGAAACTCCGCAAACTTAACACCCTGCAAGATCAGCGGTGCAAAATGAATCTTTTTTTTCCCAATGTATTTGGGCATGTGAATGTTGATGAGCCAAAAGGCTGCTTTGTGTGTTAAAGAAAAGTATATACATACATATTAATTCACTTTAGTGACATTTACTGACAGTTTGTGAAGCACTTTCAGCAAGACTTTGCATTGATTGATGTTGCCGTAGTGACAAGGAAGCACAACTGGAAAGGGCTTTGCAGCAGCACACTTCCTGCTACAGAGTCCCAAATGATTGTTTACTTGTGGTAGGTGGGGTGTAAGTGGTGGCAACGGACGACTCCAGAAGATTTTATCTTGCAAAAATGGTGAGACAAGAGGGAAGCTGCAGACGAAGAGATAGAGCCTCAATATGAAGTTGGGCAGGGTGGGAGAGAGAGTGAAAGAGAGAGCAGGCAAGGAGAAGGGCCAGAGCATTCATCCAGTGCAAGGAATCAGTCGAAGAAATCAATTTTTAATTTGGACGTCAGGATGGCAAAGCTGGCGTGCCAACATCGCTACTATGGACTTAATTACACAAATGTGCCCCCAAGAAAGGGAAGATGAGAGTAAGAGAGAGGTGGAGAGAAGTGAGGAGAGAGGTGGGACAGAGAGAGAGAGAGAGAGAGAGAGAGAGAGAGAGAGAGAGAGAGAGAGAGAGAGGGAGGGAGGGAGGAGTGTGAAATGGGTGATAGCAAGGTCAGTGACTGGTTGAGAGATAGAGAGGCGGAGGTTGCGGTGGAGAGACAGATGGCGATATGCATAAGAAGAGAGGAATCAAGGCTAGGGGGCTGAGGAGCAGAGAAAACCTGATTTCACACCACAGCCTTCTGACTGGGAGCCTAGAAAAACACACACAGGCACATCATACAGGGTATGATCATAGCACGTGGGTGACTTTGAACACACACATACACAGACACACACTGTAGGAACACACAGCAAATACACACTTCATAGGGCTTCAGTGCCTCTTTTGGTGCCTTTTTACTCTTCTTCTGCCATCCTCTTCCTTTGGATTTCTGCGGCCTGGAGGGTATTGGCCAAGCGTATCAAAGGCGTTTGACCACGGTGGCGGAATGAAAGCCTTGCCCCGGACCATAACACCACTGATAATCCGAGCTGTGCCATCGAACTAGCAAAGGATGAAACACACTGCTGTCTACCCCCCCCACCACCACTCACTTTATTTTCAGCGTGTACTGCTTTACCTGCCGCTCTCAGTTACTCTCAGTGCAGGTTTTCTGGTGCCTTTCTCGCTCAGTCATTACAGCTTGACGACAGCTGAAAAGTTGAACCCATAAAACCGTAACAACGGGAAAAACAACCGGTCAGCTGCAGCTTCAGGAGAGCTCAAGTCTGGATCAAATACTATGTAGACTGTTCACCTTTGCTGCACCTGGCACCACTAAACTAAACCTAGAGTCAACAGTACAATATGGAAATCTTACAATTGACTATCTAGGCCTACTGGGCAATCCATCGGGATTGGGAGAGACCGGCCTCACGCCGTCAGCAAAATGCTTCCCTTGATTTGAGGAAAACCAGATTTATTAGATTCTATACTTGGCTACTTAACTTTTCTTGAGCAGAGTTTTGCAGTGCTGACCCAGCCCCATGCTGCCAGATGAAAAATATAGCCCTTGGCAGAAGGTCAAACATAAATGTCAATGTCTAATGTTTACAGTTACACTACTCCTCTCCTGTTTTTTTTTATACTGAGATGTATTCCTTCCATCTCAAATCAGTTTACCTTTACCTATCATATTTCAGCAATCCAATAAAATGTGTCGCCAACAAATTCAATTACTATCACCTAAAACAATTTCCTCTTTTCAACTCCATATCAAACCTTTAATTTATTCCTCCACTTCTGGCTATTTCTTCCTAATTTCCTCAGTGCAGCATCTCCTCTCACTTAGTTTATTATTGGTGCATCACTCAGTCTACCCAGCAGCGTCTCAAACGCTCTGCTCTCCAACCATCTGCTCTGATTTTTTACTTCCGGCACTTGACTCACATTTTCTCTCTTCACGTTCACCTCTACTTGTTGCCGTTAGCACTCGCCATAGTCTGTTTTCCTAGCGTTTCACACGCCCCCTCCCCCTCCCTGTGCTCTGTCTGTACGTTGACTGTAAATCCAGCCTTGTCTTGATGAGAGAGGATAGTTAAACGCCTTGGGAAGTTTAAGACCCACGAGGGATCCTTCTGATAGCAACCCAAATAATGAAAATGTAATTCTACAGGCATAATTAAGTTAGAGATAGGCGATTACTGTGCGATCCATTAAAAGTGATGGCAAAAGTAATTACTTATTCAATCAGTGTGGTTTTATGAGGAAATGCGATGGCACCATGTTGCGTCGCCTCTATACAAGTCATTACATTTAGAAGGGCATAATACTGCTGTGATTGGTCCTCTTGACAGCTTGTTAAGCTGTAAATTAAAGCCCTGCTGAAAATAAAAGTCAGTTTTTTCTCAAACCTGAAGAAATAACATTTTTGTACGACAACTGTCCTCTACGTATCCATCAGTGTGTACTGTAGATGTGGCGGTGTGATAGAGTGTGTATACCTGCATGGCTGTGAATATGAATCTGGAACTTTCTGTTGGTGTTTCTTTTGCTTTTTGCTTTGGTCTATGTTGTGGTTAGGAGGAAAGAGAATGAACACTTGAAAGAGATTCCGGATACTGTATGTCTGACACGTCCTACTTTCACATACTGTCTGCCCAGACTGATCATTCTCGGGTGTTAGAGTCAACACAAATGTGTTAGTATGATGCTATATCACAGCCGAACAAGCTGTGTGTTTTCACTGCAACTTTATGATGGTTGTATGATTACATTTTTCCATTTCCATTTTGTTTGGAAGAAAACAATTCTTATACTTACACAGCTGAGCGTAATATCTTAAACTAACCACACGTTCGATCAGCTACGTACAGTATATATTTACGATCGTACAGAGCAACTCACATCTTTAAGGCAGCCCATGAAGTTGTTGCTGACTGGTGATCCGGGCAGGTCGGCGGTGTTGGGGCTTCCTCCAATGTAGAAGAAGTCATCTGAACCCAACATGGTGTAATCCTCCTGGGTGTAACCAGTGGTGGTCAATATACCATCCACTGAGATGGTCACCTGGCATAGACATGGCCCAAAAGAGACAGAGAAGAGAGAGAGAGAGAGAGAGAGAGAGAGAGAGAGAGAGAGAGAGAGAGAGAGAGAGAGAGAGAGAGAGAGAGAGATAGAGCAGGGATAGATAGATAGAAATACGGAATGATGAGAATGGAGAGAAGTTAGAAGAATGAGGAGGAAAAACAAGGAAGAAAGTGGATTAAACACCAGTGATGGGTGGAGTTGTCCCCTAAATGGTATCGCTTGTTTGTTTGCTTTTGGTGCCACTCAGACTGGGAGCTTTCACTATAGAGTGCAGTTGCTAAGAGAACAACATTGGAACAGCGCAGTGCCCACTGTGTAATTACTGAATCCTGATTTAATTGAGTAAAGGCAAAAGTAGGCTTTAATTGTATCCTATACAGGATTAAGTGCACTTTAAACAAAAACAATATGGCAGCCAGAGCAAAAACACGATCTTACAGGTAACAAACTAACTATATTTAAACTATTACTTGGGCTTTCCATGCTTTTTCTGCAATATTCCTTTGCTGAACTAGTCCTCACTCAAGGAACTACCAGTAGAAATAAACCCCTTTTCATTATTCAATCGCCTCCAGTCTTGTCTTTTGTGCAAGGTTACACGTTCTGTGCCGCATGTTTGATCGCTAACGGGGCTGAAAGTGCCGGGAGGAATAAAACACACAGCCGCAAGCTGATGGTTTGAGACAGTGTGGATTGTAATGCAGAAAGAAGACTTTAATATAAAAATATTTATAATTTTAGCTGGTATTTTGAGATCTGTAAAATGAAGTCTCGGTACTGTTGTGTTGCTGGAATATGACCAACTTGATCAAAAATAGTTCTAACCAGAATTACATCAGCGTGTGTGGGGACGACTCTGCTAGTGATGTAACACAAGCCCTTACAAGATAAGGTGAAGCAACTGTTTTAAATTCAACACCAGACCTTGTCGGTTCAAAGAATACACGAAGAGTGAATAAAATGACACGAGGAATATGCTCAATTGAAAATAGAATGAATCTCAAATCAGGATAAGGATTTCCTCGACTCAGTTCTTTCACGAGTTGACATTTTACATTACACTCGATGCAAAGCAGCTAACTGCATTATTTAACGAAAATGCTAATACGTATGAATGGCTATTTGTATTATATCGTGTCTGTATTTGCTATCAGTAACACGGCTATGCTGCTACACAAACATCATAATGCTGCTTGATTTGGATTTTTGCAGTTAGTGACCAATTTATTGTCTAATTATCCTAATAAAGCTGGCCTGGGTGAAAGCGAAGAACTCATGTCTCTCACTCAACATCTGTTATTCTGCATAGATGTACACATCTTAAATACAGAACTGCAGGGAGCCGTGTACACAACCATCTGTTTTTTATTACCTTTGTACAGAAGTGTCGCCAGCACAAGCTACCTGAATTTCAGTCGGGGTGCAACTTTACATTTAGGTCATTTTACATTTGACAGTACTTCATTTTGCATGTTGGATCTCGAGATACTACTTTAGTTTAGTGTAAGTTTTGTAATACAGACGTATTTTACACAAAATAATTGAATTCAATCTACAGAAATAGCATTTGTCCTCTAAGAAAAAAAAAAAAAAAAAAGCTTCAACTCAATATGAAGTGCAACAAACAGGCTGAAAAGTAACCTTAGCAACTGCACTCGACAGATCAGCCGCCCCAGCTAAGTGCTCGTCTTCTCTTTTCTTGACAGTTTTTTGTTGTTGTTGCCGTACTTCCCTTCTTAACAGGGCAACTCATTTTTATGTCTGCTGTTGCTACTTGTGGATAAAAGAGCGATCGCATATGCCAGATGTATCTGGCATGTAGAATCTGTGGTTGAACGTGCTGGTGTGTTGGGGTCATCTTTGAAGATCTCAGATTAGGCTTTCAGCAGGGCAACCTGATTTGTCCTATAGGGACAAGAAGCTAAGGAGGAGAAACGAGGGGGGGGGGGGGGGGGGGGGGGCGGGGCGGATTGGGGCACGACCTCTAGTCAAAACGGTAGAGATTTAACCTATACATTTTCTGAAATGAAAAATGTTGACGAAAGCGCTGGAGAACCTATTTTATGGCCAAGCTCGGCTCTTTGGGAGAATGTTTAGCGGAGGGTTGTCGATGGCACATCGTCGAGGCTGGATGTGCTCATTGGGGACCAACATTGGCGAGCTGCCAGACACCGATGAAGTTTCTAGCTAAAGAGGAGAAAGTGTTCTTTCTCTCGCCATCTCCATCATCCCAGTATCCAACACCTACATTCTTCAAAGCTTGTAATGTACGCAGCACATTAAAAAGAAATCCTTGTGGCAATCATCTTACAATTATTGATTAATTGTGTGATCAGAGGTAGGCAATAAAAGAAAACCCCACAGAGATCCAAAATAGGAACATGCATTGACAGTCAAAAAATAAACATAAGCTAAACAAATATCCACGGGTTTCCTCCTTCTCTAATTATTCACAAGAGCTAGCTCAACTTTGTTTCAACCAGACTGCACACTCATGCCATTGAGTAATATTACAAGCACTTGCATCAGTGACCAGAGGAGGGAAAGGGTGATGATAACACAGGTTTGCTATTGGAAATACCCCGATGCTCCTGGCCTGGAAGTCACACAGTGTGGAGGAATGTATTCCTGTCTCAAAACCTTTGTTGCAAAAATGCAGATTGATTATTCTTCAAATAAGAGAGTGAAATAGATTCTAGCAGAGAGATGGTGGCTGCTTGTTCTGCTTTGTTTTGAATTATATCATTCAGTGTGGAGACACACAGCTTGATGAAACAGAATGTAATCGTTATTTCCTGTATGAAAAACAACTGTGATTTATTTTGCTGGGAAAATGTCCTTATGAGACTTCAGCACATGCAACAATATGACCTGGAAATAAAGTGATCACAGCTTCCTTCTTGAAGCATACAAAACATACACCTCCAAAAATATAACTAATTAACACAATTCTAGCTAAATTGTTTTAGTGAGAACTTAATAATAATAATATGATATATTGAAAATAATAATTAAACACTAAAATATAAAAATCTCGCCTGGCTTGTTTCACAGACACCTGAAACAAGCAACTAACACGACACCAATAAAAATAGGACTAAATAAGACAACACAAATAACATGCAAAGTCCACTTCCTGCTTCTATCGGATCTCTTAGTTTGTACTCAGCCGCTCTTCAAATCCTCCTTCGGCCCAGTACAAACAGAAACCAAACGGAGCCGGCTGATCTCTGCTGAACTGTTTGCCCCAGATGTTATAGAAAACACAGTGTGGAGCTGCGTTACACATAGATATACTGTGAAGAGATCGACATAGCCATGAATCCAAATGGGAGGATTCCGTTTTAACACAGAGTGGCACATGTTCTTTCTATCTGTTATGATATCAATATTCCCCCTATTCAATCAATCGTTCTATTTTGTGATTGCTCCTCATAAACCACTAACTACAGCTGAGCGTGTTACAGGCTCATTGACCACATAAGTAGGTCCCACCTCTCATCAAGTAAACTAAGGACAACATGATTCCAACTGGGATTACACTGACTCAACTTGTATCGCACATAAAAAGTCAATAACACTAATCTTGTAATGATAGGACTGACCAGGATCCTGTATCTACCTCACGTCTTACACACAGTTACCAACAAACTATCCCAGCTCATCCTCCGTCTTTACTCATTTTGAGGATTCTGGAAGCCTCTTGAGAGCGAGAGTGAGCTGAAGGTAAAACATGAACAGCAGCTACTACTTCCATACAGAAGTGCATCAGAATGAAGACAGATCGTCTTGAGGGGTTGAGGAGAAGCCGTACGCCGATTACAAATGAAAAAAATAGAGGAATGTTACACGTTATGGTATTTGAAGCTATATCATTTCACGCCTTCAACACATACAATGGAAAATAGCTTTGTGTGACTTACTGTCACTGTGTGCACACACACCTTTTATCTATTTGGAGCATCCAAACTTTACTTTCAGGAAGAGTTTGTAGCGTCTATGTCAGCCATTTCTAACTTGTGCAAACACAGTCCATCCAAGTACGGACACCTCTCAGTACCTTCATATGTTCAACATCATAGTCCGTGCAGGGAGGAGGCAGCAAGCTTACCTTGGAAATGTATCACTTACCCTTGTTGGCACTACATGTGATCTTTCCCAGGGAGAAACAATGTGTTATATTTACAAAATACAGCTCACATAAGAAATGTCATAATAGATCACACCCATTAGCTCAGGTCAAAGCCAGACCCGCAGGAAGGAAGGTAGGTTGTTGAAAAGAGAAAGAAGGTGTTCCCATCCGGCGGTGGACTTCGGCAGGTGTCTGGCAGCTGGTCAATGCGTATTAGCCGAGAGTAATTTATTGTAGGAGGAGATTCTGTCTGTCAACATTAAATATGGAATATGTAGTTTTAACTAAGCTACATATCCAGGTTAGTAAATGAGGGAGGGTTGGGAGGCTTGGGGGCGAGTGCTGTTTGGCAGTTGTCAAAGGGATGGGTGAGAGAAAGGGGGGGGGAGTTGTTTTAGTTGTGTGCCGAAATTAGTTAAAAGGGTTGGAGGGTGAACAAAATCGGTTAGTACTTTTGTAAGTAAGGGAAAGTCAGACACAAAAATGGTTGTTAGTACAGTTACAACAAAGGTTTGATCCAAACAGTAGATTAGTAACACTGTTTTAGTCAATTTAGTCAACGTGAAGTAGGTGAGGATTCTTTAAAAGTCCTCTGAAATTTGATTGCTCAAACCAGGTCCAAATGTGGACTGAATGTGTTATTTCATGTGCGAGGGTTTTGTTTTGGTTAAGAGGAAATAAAATGAATCCATCCAAGCTAACAGGGTGACACAAAAGCCATGCACTTAAATGGAAAGATGACAGGGTAGAATGGGGATGTGGGGGGTGAATTCCATTAGACACAACACAAAAACAGACAAAACTATTAAAAAAAAAAAAAAAAAAAAAATCATCTGGCACGATGCAGCAAAATGGGAAAGTAGAAGGGGAGTAAATGCAATTGCAGGGCACCACAACACCAGACAAATGAGGAAAGGAAGAGAGCTCTCAATGTTTAGGTTTGGACAGGAATGCAACGGAGAAACCCAAAGACACATGTGCAACAGACGGACACGCGCTGGGGTGAGAGCAGCATGTACTCTGTGAGTATGCTGATATGAAGACGTTCAATGGAAACATGCAAACTGGGTGCAGGGACACAACCACTGGTTACTGTGGGTTTGAAGGTTGAAGCGGGTCAGGATGAGACCAATGTCAGCAATCACAGATGAAATCAATGGAAATGAGAGGATTTTTTTTAAAGAATGGAGAAAAAGGAGAGAAGGGAGAGAGGACTTCCGCGACTTGGTGAATAGAGCAATTAGAATACTCCACATTATTATTATTTCTGATGTGAGCTCAAAATTGCTTCATAACTTTTTGTCAAATTTGAGCCATGACTGAGTGAGTCACTAGATTCAGTGGCTTAATGCAGACTCTTTCTCCAACTCATGTGTTATGATGGATTGGGACAGTATATTTCTTGGGGCATCAATCCTCTATTCACCCAGAAATGAAAGTCTGTCTCCCCTCTTTACTTTTTCCCTTTTTTTTTGTTTCAGCGAGATAAGATGTGAGGTCATTATTCATTTTAGTGAGTTAATTTTGAAGTTAAACTTATAGAATAAAAAAATAAATAAAAAAAATAAAGTAAAATCAAAACAGCAAGAGGGTGTGGCTAACATGTTTCATGGCCATATCGATTAGATTAGGAAAATTGATATATGTATGTATATATGTTAGCCATGATATATACATATACATATATACTCAATGCAATCTGTATATAAAAAAAACAACAAAAACTTAAATTGGGAAGGGGGTTCAAGTCTCTTCATGCAAGTGGTGAGGCCAGTAAAATATAATAAATATAAGTTAGTGTTAGTGTTAATGAGGGGTCGATCGCACACAGATCAGATTTTCCCAGGCAGTTCCTTTTATGGTCTGCATCAACGGCCAGACAGCTTCCTTTATTGATTCCTCCAGTGAAAGCAAGTAAAACTGAACACAACAATTAAAATAAGATCCCACTAAGGTCTTAGTCAGATAATCGTCATTTATTAAACATAAAAGTTATTTTAAACTTCCCCCAGTTTGCCGCTTAATAAAATGGCAATTGCGAGTCAATTAAGAGCTTTCATTGTTACTCCTGGTTTGATTTTCTGCACCCAATCAGGGGACTAACGCCACATTAAAGTGTGTACATGTGTGTAAGAGCGTGACTGTGTTCAGGTGCATGTCTGGGAACGGCCCCATCTTGATCATAAATCAGCCTGAGGCCACTGATGGGATCAAACCCTCATTTGAGGAATACTTTACAGTGAAGGCTTTGGCCTTTAAATCAAGAGTTGTAAATACTCTTCATGACGCCATAAAGCACGGGACGGCAATCCAAGATAACAAGTCACTCCATAACAGGCACAACATGAGAAGATAGCTTCAACAGTGCATTTCCTCTCATGTTGTTAAAAAGTTGGGGGAATTAATTAAATCTGCTTTTTTTTATTTTTACTTTTTTACTTTCTCTCACTGGAGTTGCTCTAGTAGGCTATTTTTTTTGCTTGAGAAATCTGCTGTGTACGCTCACTTCATAGGGTTCTTCTAAGAAAATAAATCAGGAGGGAAAAGGGATCAACAAAAAAGTAAAAAGGAAACTTTTGAACCAATACTCAATTGAGAAAATATCTTGCATTATGATTCTTTATTTCTTCATACGGATAGTGTTTGAAGTAAAATAAAAATAAATAAAAAAAGGGGGCAGAAAATAAACAACAAAACAAACAAAATCTAAAAATCTAAATTTATTTAAATTCTATATATTTTTGGGCAGACCTCTTTGGATGAACACGGTAGTTCTATTCAGGAAGGGGGAGGGGGACTGGATGGCAATAAAAAGCAATAACATATATAGAGAGGGCTAAAAGAAAAACAGAGAGGTGGAGTTTTTCAGCTACCTTGGAATTGATGGCGGATTGTACTTTCAGTAAAGCAAACAGAATAGAAAGAGGTAACGGAAAACCCAGGGCAAACCAAAGTATAAGACAATTAGAATGATATCTACCATATAATGCAGTTTGTTTACCATAGCGTGTCCAATGCCTGCGTGCTTCAGGAGAAAACAGGGGGAGGAGAAAGAAAAAAAAAAAATGACAAACCTTAAACTCAAGAAAACACACCTCAACCCCAAAAAAGTGGCAAAGAAAAAAAGAAAAATCGCCTTTTCAAAACCAGCTTCTCCTTTCAATAACAAATATCTAATATTAATATAGAATTTAAAAGAAAATATAAGTTCCCTATTCTTTATATAGTAAAACATCCAAATAAAGAAATAAAGAAAGCAATTGTATTAATTATATTGTTTTTAAAAGGGTCATCTACAAAATAAAATGAAACAAAAAGGAATAAAAAGGATAACAATACATTTGTTAGTATGTAAGTCGCAAGTTAAGTAGAGAAAACAACAGATGGTTCACATTCCGTGAATGACACAGTGTTAGTTTTTGAAATCATAAAAAAAAAGGTAAGGGAAAAGAAAAGTCACCAATGAAAAGAATCAAATTGGAAGAATTCTGAAGCTTGTTGTTAGTAGAAGAGACAAGAGTTAGCAAATCAACTTCCACAGAGGGGGTTTGGGTAGTTTTAATGGGGTTGTTTGTTTTGAGTGGGGAAGGGGATGAGGGAAAAGTACAGTATTAGTATTCAATCTGACAGGCTAATCTGGTCAGCGGGTGTTGGCTGGCGGTAGGGTCTAGTCCATTGCAAAATGGCGTCCTTTTGTACTGGGCGAGGCCAATCATGTCTTGATGACTTGAAAAGGTGCAAATTTCTAAGCAAAATTTCCCCCAATTGGTCAATAAGGGGCTAGTGTGATATATGAAAGAGAAAACAAATAAGAAATTATTGCATTGCAAAAATGGACAATTGTGGAAAAACCTACGGGGCATTTAGAGAAACAGCATTTATTTAGAATGTTCTTGAGCATGAGAAGAAAGGATAGAGCAGAGCAGAAAGAAAGACAGACAGGGGTATTTCATTGAGGGTACTGGTATCTGCAGCATCCTGAAAGAGAGAGAAAAACGGTCATTTAGTAACTTCAAATCATTTTCCACAATAAAGAGCAAAGCGTGCGGTCCCTGGAAGGAGAAACACGTAAACTAGAACCTGGAATGGAAATGAAATAAGAATCAATTAAAGATCAATAAATAAGGAGACCATGTGACACATGTTATGCATGCCACATTTTATTCTGACGGTGAAACATCATGTCAACGTTATGAAAAAGGTGACCGTTCTGAACATAGGGCTATACGAGCATCCCACATAAGGTAAATTGCTCAGCAGCCTATTATCTACAACGGATTTATCAGATTATGATTGTGTCTGTGGTTAGGGTGGTGGTTTAATATGCTTTTAACGAGGCGGTAATGTGCTGTGAATCACAGCTCAGGTGATCTCAGTCACCAGTCAGGAGCGTCAATGCTAAGTGTGTCAATGTGTTGATCCATTCACTGACAGTAGTGATTCAGTTTAATCAGTTCACTTTGAAAATGTGTTGGACCTCTAGCAGAAAAACTAATTCATATACGAAGGAGATGTATTCCTTTGCAGTGAGCAGTAAAACAAAACATGAGCTTCGACAGATATTTAAAGCTTACAAACAGTTCATTAACCGCTTTGAACGCTATTGCTATATATTGACAGAGGTGCTAGCTTAGCTTCAACACAGTCAGGCATCCACACAATGACTCTCTCAAAGTACTTCTAGTTCATGTCAAAACTCCAGCTTTTCAGCAAAGACACATAGAGTCTGACGGTAGCTCCTCACTGCTGGTTATCTCTGCCTATCAGCTCTATGTTGCCATCCATGCTAAGTAAAAGATGGTAAAAGATCTATCACTGAGATCTGCCCTGAGTTTCCCCTCAGGGTGGAGTGGACATCTAGAGGACATCTTACATCTTGATCTAAAAGTTGAAATTGTCAGCTGCTGTGGGTAACCATATCTGACAGCAGGATTTGAGCAAACAAAGGGTGAATCTATAGGTTCCCACTTATAGGGATTGTGGCAATTCCCAATTAAAATCCCAATTTGTGGTTCAGGACGTTAAGACAAATCAGATTTGAAATAAAGTTATGATCTTGCCTAGTGCTGTCAGGGTCAGGCTGTTTAGATGTATATACTTAGGACTGAAACTGCCACCACGATGTTTCATGTTTGGGTAGGTGTCCGCATTTGGTGAGTGAGTCTGTCAGTCTGTCCTTGCAGTATGCACACTAGGCAGTAGTGTGGGATGGATCACTGTGTGGGAGCTGAGTGGAAGTGGAAACCATAAACAAAGTCCTCTCCATAGGGCTAACTGGCTGATTTGAAGCTGCATGCACACCCACTCTCTGATCCAGGGTCATGGCAAAATGCTGTCACCAGTCACCCACTATGTCTAACGACTCCTCTCATCCATTAATTAGGTGAATAAGATTCAGCGGTGGATGTGAATTCGTACATCCAAACCTCACTGCACTCACTTGTCGAGTTAAGAACAACAACAGCTGACACATCAAAGAACAGATATGAAAGATAGCGAGCTACAACAACTGGAAACCTACTGATGTTTTATTAAGTAAGACAAATGTGCTCCTACAAAGGTCTGTAAAACAGCAGGGTAAAAGAAATGAGAGATTATTAAGTGTGACATTTTTAATTCTGTACATTTTACATCCCTCACTGGCGTTTGAAGTCTGGATTGTATCAGCTCTGTGGCAGAGCAGGGATGGTTGTGAAAAGTGAATCCTTCAAAGATTGCTGATGATCTTTGAAATCACACGATGAAGCGATGGCAGCATGTGAAAAGAGGGAAGGTGTTGATTAAAAGAAGATTCAATTTGGAATTCTGTAGGCAAAGTTTCTCCATTATCTTGTAATGCAAGTGAACTTATACGTGTCACTGTTCCGTATACGCATATAAGAAAGGCAGGTTTAATTTGATTGACCTGAGCAGGTCTCTAAAGGTTGAAGCCTACAGGATAAATGCACACAGACTAATGGATATCAACAATCAAGGAGATGAAAATGAAAAACAAAATCAGGAATGCAAATATATCTTTGTTCATTGCCAATTAAAATAATACACAAATATAATGGAATGGTTTGTGTGGAGGTGTCTTGATTAAGTGTAGTGAAGTTGTTGGAAGTAATTATATTTTCCCTTTTAGTTTATCAGCACCAAATTACCCGACCATTCCATTACAAGGAAGTCACAAACAGAGAGTTTCACTGGGGTCATGATTTGAAGTGTAAGAAGTAGAAAGTGCTAAATGAATGAACTGCCAGACTAGAGAGAGAAACGCAGCGAACTGAGCCATCGAAAGTGATGTGAAGATCTACAGGCGTGCCCATTGTACAAGTCAGAATGTGTACTGCTTGTGAACTGTAAATAATGCTCAACTGCTGCTTTATTGTCAAGATCAATCGTGCAGAAAATTAGTTTTGTTCTAATTTTTGTGTTAATTAATGGTAAACATAATGGTCCGGTAACGAGAGTAAATAGAGTGGGCTGACAACTCAACTCAAAATACTAAAAGATACATCCGGCTGGGGATTTTGGAGAGTAAGAATGCATTTTACTTTACGTGTCCTTCTCTGTGCACTGTTCTTGTTTTAACTTTGCCTCAAACCCGACATGCCTGGAGCTCCTGCTGTGATAGCACATCCCCTTCTCTGTAATTGACCCATGTGGGAGAACGAAGGGTGTGAATGGCGATGTTTGACGATGGAGCATAAAGCTCACAGTCATGTAAACAACCACAGGCCCAGACAAACAGCTTTTTTGCTGCATTGGTCTCACAGGGCCCCCTGGGCTAAGAAGTCTTCATGTATTAAATACTGTGGGATAGGGGTAGAGAAACATCAGACAAGAGCTAATGCTAATAACATCGTGATTCAGTATCACCGTCTCTCATAGCTGTGCGTTTCACAGACGGTTGACGAGACTCCTTTAACTCGCGCTGAAGACCTGCAGCACGCCAGCAACAGTTGGCAAAGATGTGAAATGGTGCATTTGGACGTTACTGAACTGCGGCCACCAGCGAATAAGCTGAATAAATATTTGATGACAAATGGATAGTGCAGTCGAGCCAAGATTCCCAGTCCAGATAGATTTATCTTTGTAATGTAGAAAGACTGATGACCGTTCTCCTATAAATGTGGGCTTTAAGTTAGAAATAAGTGATGAAGCTGATATTGTGGAATAGTATTAAGGGGTGGGGAGGTGGAGGGAACGGGCGCCATTTGTCATCAGGCGAAGAATTTCACACTCTGAATGAAAGATTTTGGACACATTCTGTATGTGCTACCTGTGTAAATATAAGATACATTTGTGTGGGCTGTATGAGTGTAAGCATTCGTATCATATACTGTCTTGCTGGGTATGTATGTGTGTCCTTCTGCTCCACAGACACTGCGAGTGACCCTGTCAGAATGTGGGGAACTGGGCTTCGATTCAAAATAGCTCTTTCAGGTACATTTGGTTTGGCGTTCGTTCCAATCATCCGCCATTCACTCTCGTCTGCCTCTCACTTAATCTGGCTTGAAGTAATGGAAACTGGCAGACAGGCTTCAGGTGCAAATATGAATGTCACTGCCATTACAGTGGAGAGAAGTCTGCAAACAAACAGCGAGTGAGGGTGTGAGCTCCTGCATAGGTGTGTGTGTGCGTGTGTGAATAAAAATTGCAGAACATGAAGCGATGAAGATGGTCATAATTCTCTATTTTACCATATCTGACCCTTTCCTCTCCTTAGATTCCATCAGGATGAGTTCAATGCCAACACATAAGTACAACTGTTGAGGCTATTTCATGTTACAGTAAAGATTAATAATACTCTAAGCCACAGTAAATCATTTTACTAGTGATCAGCTGCACCTTACAATCTTGAGTTGATGTAATTGTACTTTCACGGTCAACATTACATTGCGTTGGTCTACCGTGTGGCTGCTCTTCTTAAAACGAGGAACATGCACTAAATCTGTTTTCTTCAGCTGGCTCATCGAACTAAACTAGACGAGACATTGTAATTTAGGAAGTTATATTAATTTGGGAAACGTTTATTCCCTTCTCTTGACCATAAATGTCGATCTAGTTGTGAGCACACAGCTGAACACGAAGCATGTTTTAGAGAGAGTATCTCCAGCTAGATCTTCCATTGTATGAACTCACTTTGTTACAGCTAGGCTAAAGAGTACAAAGCACAACCCTTTCCCCATGCGCAAGCAGGTAACAGTTAAGGATGTCTATAATTGTGGTCTGTTCCCTCTCATAATCTCTTCCTCAATCTCTTAGTCGTTTCTGTCTCAGTAGCATTTCATTACCTGTTTGAATGTGCTAATGGTACAGAGATTTGTTATCTGATTATAGGTCTCAGAGACAGAGGGATGAATAAACATGAAAGTGCTGGAGCAAGTAGCGGCAAATGAGGCTGATGAGTGAGTGAGTGTGGGAAGGCAGGCGGATATGCTAATGTTCTGGAAATGTGATGCAAATGAGCTTTCTTCCCCTCAAATGCACAGAAACCTGTCGGTGCCGGAATCAAACAACCTGGCTGACGCTTTGGCGCGAGGTGTTTGTAGTTTGTGCGGTATACAGGCACACGCTGTGCTTGAGGTTTTGACCTCTGATCAGCATGGGGAAAGAATCACAGGGAAAGAGAAGAAAAGCACATCCACTTACACACGACTGTGCCCCCCCACCCCCTCTCAGCTGGAGCACATTAGGATTACTTAAAATGTCATTGGCAGTGAACTGAGAAAGGATTACAGGGGTGTTAGCATGTCATTATGTACATCAAACAAATCCACTACCTCTGCCAGCCTTCAATAGCAATTCCTATAGAAGTCCATAAATGTGCGACGCTGCAAGTGTTCGCAAAGCTGCGCACTCCAAATGGTATTTTCGATTTGGGCACAAGAGGTTGAATCTGGTAATATGCCGAATACATTATGACGATCTTATTGAGATGCTAATATGCGAATGTTAGGAGCCGCATTAGTGTCACAACCATGCAAAATGCATTTAGGAAACTTTAGCGTTGTCCCCGTGTACAGTGCAGGTGCAAGGACCAAGGCATGTGTGTTTCTAAAGGCTGATACCTCAGGACATTCCCAAAATTATTTGATCAATAATGTCACAGTGTTTACCTGGAGGACTCGTGTGGAAAGGGTTAATGAAACTACTGGAGTACTAGACAATTCACTACCCAACAGCATAGCAGACACCGTTGCTAAGTGACAAGTAGCTAGCAAGAATGGACGAGAGAGACGTGGCGAAAATTAGAGAGAAAGGGAGGAGAAGGGGAGCGGGAGAGGAATTGATTGGTTCTCTTTTAGGAATACTGGCTGTTTTTTGAGAGGGGAGGGAGAGGAGGAAAGGACTGATGGAGGAGGAGGATGGAGGGTAATTGCAGCTGATCAATGCTTACAGCAATGGATGACAAATCTGAACAAGTGAGACAGGAGGAGATGTAACAAACCAAAAAGAGGTGGGGAGCTTCTAGGCCTTTTGTATTGATTGAAGGGGAGGGGTGCCGTTCTCCTGTCGACTGATGGAATAAATGTGGTTGTTTTTCTCAACATGCCCTGACACTTAAAAGGTGATTATGAAACGTAGTGACGTCTTGGTAACAGGGATTACAACTCATCAGCTGACTGAATGACGAATGAAGGGTTTAAAACGCTGCAGTACATTTGGAAAGTTTTCATTTTCAAAAGGGATGATGCTTTTAGAAGATCACACTGCATGTTTAAGACCTTACTACACTAGTAAATGACAATGAGTCTCCCTGATACAGTTTGCAGTCGTGACACAAGTGAGATGTGACGGCATTTCATTTTCCAAGCCCACTTTCTTTTGGATGGAAAGACAGTTTTTTTTATCAAAGGTTTTCCATCCCTTGATTTTGCCTGTTTCTTTATATAACAACCATAAAGCAGTTGAGAGGGTGTATGCAGGCGCAGTGTGAGAGCTGCATTGTGTGTTGAATGCAAATGCTTACAGTTAGCGCGCAGCAATTTCTATTATGTATGGGAGACGTGCATGGAGGCTAGACGAAGATCAGAATGTTATGGGGCATGTTTGTGCGTGCATGCTCAGCAGAATAACTATGTTTGCCTTATTGGATTTGATCATGTGTTGTCTTGCTGCTTGTAAAGTTTGTGTGTATAAATCTTGTCATCCATTATTGACTATAAGGGTTGTGCTTGAGGATTCACAACGATCCCAAATTTGAAAGTAACTCTTTCCAAGTGGACACTTGTGTTACTCTACGTTTTTGCTTATTCAAGGAAAGTAAAGTCCTAAATTACTGTTGCCAGAAAGGTAAAACACAAACACAAGGTTTTTCTTGTAGAGGTTGAATCAGTAGTGTTTTAAATCAATCTGGGCTACAGCAAAATAAACATCCATGTATGTCTTTCTCTATAGATTTTTGAGACTGCCTAGTCCCCAAGTAAATAAATGAAATCCACTTACTAAAACTGTAATACCTCAGTGGATTCTAATATGGTTCACAGAGATCACTTCTTACAATATGATTCACAGATTATACATCTCAATGTGACTTTTGCTGAACTCGATCCTGCTACAGATCAAAGCTCGCCTTCTCTGAACTGAACTGCGAGCCGGGAGCTGAACATTTCAGACTGTGCACTCAGCACTAAATGAGCGTTAAAAATCAGTTGGATCCATTCATTAATCTAATGGCTGCATCCGAGGCACATTTATATGACAAAGAGATGTGCATGGGTGGGGTACTTAAAGATCATGAAGGCAGACGGACGGCCAGAGACAAGAGGACAGATGATACAGTTGGGTGACAGTGACACAGTGGATGTTGAGTCTTCTGGTTGACATTAGAATCAAAAGAAAGTTTGCTTCTGTTTTGTTTTTTCCTTTTCTTAGTAGAACAAACTGCTGTGTCTCTTCCTGTTTTTATCCCCATCCTCCCACTGCTCTGATATTCCTTTAGTCTCTGAGAGGAGCACTATACTTCATTTCCCCCTGACTGTTGTGCACACAATCATCCTCTTACTCTCTTTTCTTCTCATGAACAAACGAGAATACAGACATACAAGCGCACACTTCCTTTCCCCTGCCAGTGTGCGTCTCATGTTTCCTCTGACTGCCTGCGGTGTCCTTTGGGACGCAAGTGCCTGTTAAGCGTACAGATGGGCCGTTGTGCTGCGAGGCCATTCTGATTCCAGTGATTGTCCATATGGAAGCACAACAATACGTCAGTATATAGATTAGTGTATTCCTATCTTTCCAGTAAATTGGAAGCTTGATAGCTATCATTTTTCCTGCCATTGCAATAATATAATATCAACAAGCCATGGACACAAATCTAACTATTCACAATATTATGGAGGCCACACAAATACTATAACAAAAGCTACACTAGTTATCAAGGAGACATATTTGCATCATGCATTGCAGGTGATTATTTCACAAATGTTTAAGTGCATTATGCAGCATTCATGGCTGCTGACGAAAAATACCTTTTTATCAATTAGCTGTGCTCGAGATAATGGCTTCTCGTTTACCACGTCTAAAGAAACATTCTCGCTCACTGCTTTGAATCCAGATAACATATCTGCACCAACAACATTTAATCAATATAAAAACTAAATAATATAAGAGCTGAGAAACCGAGGGAAACTTGATATTGGCCTGACTGGAGGAGCTTTAACCAGAACGGTAACTTCACATCCGTGTCTTATCATGACTAAAGTTGGGTTTCAGACACAGGACAGTTGTTCTGTTTCCTGGTTGCACTTTTAATGCCATGTGAATATTGAGTACGTGCCAGGAGAGAAAGCTGATAAAAAAGCATTAGCTGACTGCTGTCACGTGTCTAATTTTAATGTTCCCATCTCACTGCAACGCTACGAGAACCTGTAAGTGAATCTAATGTTTAAAAAGCACTGCATTAACCACCAACCATGCATCACGATAACATCAGCCTTTACCTGATCTGCACTTGCTCTACTGCTTTCTGCAATACACACGCACACAATGATTGATTGACTTTGAAATACTGTAATGACAGTAATGGGTAGGAACATAAGAACACAGGCGCCAGTGGTTTTAGTTTCTGCCCAAGGTATTCTCAACGGACTTGTGGCTGGTATTTCCAGTTGTCGAAGCTAAAACTTATTCTAAAATCAATACTCACAGACCATACAGTACAGTAAAAAACGAGCGTTTTGTATTTAAACTATGCACCGTAACACGGCTGAATTTAACTGCTACTAACTTGAGTGTCATTGCACACTTAATATTTGACCTATTTCCACAATGTGTTCTATTTTGGTGCAGTGTATCGGCTATATCTATCATTTCCCAAGATACCCCGAAGTGAGAGTTTTCATCTGTCTCTGCCCTTCGTCTTTCTGCAGTCTGTGTGATCCCAGAGGAGGCAAAGGGCGACGATGGTCACCGGTGCAAAACTCTACAAGATGTCCATGACAGTAGATCAGCATGTCAGGGAGAGCAGAGGGAGGGAGGGAGGGAGAAGGTGAGGGAGGGATCCCTTGCTCCTTATGCTTACCAATATGTGCATTGGATGGGGTACAACGGGTGGGGATGTGTGTGTATTGTGGGGAGATATACTTGCACTGATGAGAGGTCAAGGCAAGTGTCCTTGCCTGCCTATCAACTGTACTCTGTAGGGATTAGCCAAACTCTTCAAGCAGTACTGCCAGATGCCACCAAGGGGAGCTCTGAATCTGTGATCATTTGTTAGGCATAGAGCATACTCATTCCTCCCCACTCCTCCCCCCTTCTCTTCTCTGTCTTGGCAGAGAGTCCCTATCACCTCACCTAATTCTGTCTGCTTCATTTTATCCAGCACAAAGCTAACAAATTCATAGGTTTTGTGGAGAAAAGACGGAAAATGTACACATACACACACAGAGGGAGAGAGAGTCAGAAAGTGGGAGGGAGAGACAGGCTTGCGAGAGCTAACAGGCTTTACTTATTTTGGAGCTTACTGATGCAGAGGTAGATATGCATGACGTTGCAAGACCCATTAAGAAGAATAGACAGAGAGTGGATGAGACTTTGGAGACCACTGGGGTTGTACGATAACCTCAGCTGGAATCTAATGCTCGTCTTGTACATGGCAGGGTACTTGTAATGCAAGATATAATGTTAGCTCCAATGGGAAGAGAAGTGGAAAACAAGAATGGTGTGTTTGTGTGGATGAGCTGTTTACATCTGCAGCTGTACTTAAGAACTAGATGGCTTAATTAACAGTATGCTGAAAACAGAGTGTGGATAAAATAGTATGCAAAGTACAATGTAATCTAAATTAGCAGCCCTGCAGTACATACATCTTTGCTCAGGTTATAATGGAGGATTTTTGTTAGACTAACACGGAAGTGTAAATTCAACTCATCTCTTTGGTATGTAAAACATAGAGAGAATAACGGTATTGTTCTTCAGTCTAATAATTATTTACCTTTATCATAAAGCACAATTCTCTATTGCAGCTATTGCAGCTACGCACGTCCACAATATCCTGTTAAAGAACAAATCAGATTTCTCTTTTCTTTTCTTTTTTTTAGATTTTCATTAATATTTTGAAATCTACAGTATTGAACACAAATGTATATCTTATTGTTTAGGATTTTTTTTTTTATTGTGCGCCAGCCTAGTTTTACCCCATTGATCCAAACAGTGATGTCTGTTCTTGAGTGTTATTGTTCAAATCTGTAACATATTTATCAATTAGTGGCAGTAAATAATAGCAATGAGAAGTTTTTGTGCATTCATTTCTAAACATCTATACATTAATATATAAAACCAAAAAAAAGACTCTTATATAATAAGGTTTTCCTACAGTTTTCCGTCGACATGTAACCTTGTAAACGCACCGGTGATCTAAGAGACCTTAAAGCATCCAAGTGTTTATTGATCAGCTAGGTATCCGCCCGGCAGTAAACACGGGGTCAGAGGTGGTCAATGTCATCGATACCTTCATCCTTGTGTCTCTCTTGCTGGGGACGGTCTGGTGTAAATCTAGAGAGCTCTTTAACACTTAGGCCGCCTGTTATGTCAATTACAGTGATCCACTGGGGATTCAAGCCGTTATGCGCGAGTTAATGGAGATTGCATGGGCAGCCCAGACTATAGTTAGTTCTAGTTCAAGGCCTGGACTGATTACAGGCGTTATATATCTCCTCAGCTTCATTAAGTTTTCATATCAATATGAAGGACAAAGTAAGATTACCATAACGCCTGCTATTTTCAAGTAAGCTACATGTGAATTTAGAATCAAGTGTTTTCTCTAGATAGGCGCATTATAGACACAATTGTGTTCAAAACTATATTTAATAATATTGTAAAGGTACTATTTAGTAAAATTAGTACTGGTATTGCTCCAAATTGCCTAAATTGAGAGATGTTTTTGATTTTCCAAGCAGAACCCTTGCAGTTAAGGCGCATTTAATTGTAAATGCCAGTCCAGACAGACAGCCAGACAGCACATAGATGTGTAGACAAGACACGGAGATAATAGTGTCTCAATTTACTGTGTGTGTGTCTGTGCACATGTTACTTATTTTCCTAATGGTCATTATGGTGCAGTTGGTGGTAGGAGCTTTGGCTCCTGCTTTAAATCTTCCAAAACCTTGTTGGCCCCCTAAAGTCATTAAGTTAGTCTCACTCTGCTGATCACGCATAGCTATACAGCATTACATATTTGATCCCCACGATGTGTGAGTGTGTATGTGTGTCTGTGAGATGGCACGTTAGGTTACCGCACTGAAATATATTAATCCAATATGATAGAAATTCTGCAGACACCTTACTCCTTCTTCTTTTCCAAGATGTTTTTGAAGGCACACACAATTAAGTGGATGTACCATCTTTGTGTTAATGCATTCACATCAGGCCTTTCTGCATTCGGGGCCGCTAACAATGCCCGTTATTAGGTCTGACAAGCAATTCATTCCAATTACAATTACCAAAAAAATGTGAAGAAGTAAGCACGGCAAGTGTAAGTGAAATTGATTGTATTTCACTGCTGGTATTTGCAACTGCCAATTGATGACCTGGTGCATCCAAAGAGTCTCAAATATACAGAGTGTGTACTGTATGTGCATGTGTGTGTATGAAAAAACAAGTAGCAGCAACACGGCAAGTCACACGCAGACGTTCAGGTTGCTGGAGCTTTTTGCTTTTCCATTAGGTACGATTAAAGTTTTGTAAAGATGTGTTAGGTAATTTGTTCAGAAAGGGTTTAAGTGCATTGTCACCTTTGATAAATTAGGGTGCATTCCATTTGTGTAGCCGAATACATTATGTGCATATGTACTGAGCAGAGCACTTTCTCCACAAGGTCATTAATAACAACACAAAACAATGTTCTTAGTAACACGCATGCATAGTTGTCTTTGATTGCATTATGACGTATTTTAACTCGCTATGATTGGGATTATAGTCTCATTTTCACTTGGACTGTGTTGTATTTTCACATTTTGCCTTTGAGTGACCTTTTAATATGAAGATGAGATGGATCTTTGGCCAAGAAAGATGGGAAAAAACATTCAGCTCTCTGTTTAACATCAACCTAGGGAAAAAAAGAAACTTCTGTTAAAATGAGTTGCAAGAAACAGGAGAGGAAAGGAGAAAGGTGACGTCAAACACTCCCTGTGTGCTCCGTGTGCCGAGAGAAAAAGACGTAGAGATGGAGATCAAATAAAGCAGCAGAGATAGGGTGGGTGGTAGCCAGAGGCACCACTCCGACTGCGGTGGCCCTGGATTACACGGGCAGTGTTTACCTGGCGCAGGTTGCGGGTGACGCGCACATCATGCCAGGTGTTGTCGTTGAACTTGCCGTTGACGGGCTCCACCAGGGCCTCGAATGCCCCCGAGCCCAGGTTGATGACCAGCCAAACCGCGCCACTCTTCAAGGAAAGGTTCACGTAGTCTGCTGATTTGCCGGTGTGCAACATGAGGCCGTTGCGTTGCAGCGTGCGGAAGGAAAGCGTGATCTCGTCCGTGCTGCTCTGGATGGGCGTCAGCGACAGGTCGTAGCAGAAGAACTCGTTGCCCTTGAAGGTGGCTACTGACTCTTCCTTACCTGGAGAAAAAAAGAAGAGAGAAAGAAAAAGAAAGGTAAGTTAAAGAAAAACTATATGAATGCAGGATTACAGCGCTATTATGTTCTGAAATATGCCTGTAGTGGAACATTCATTAATGCATTAAAAAGCCATATTCCAGCTAATAAAAGCCAAACAGATTAACTCATGAACACTGGTATTGCTCACAGGATCTCATGGGTCACATATTTTGAGTTGAAACCGATTAGCTGAGGTTATTAATTCCAGTGTTACACTATTGATTGTTGCTCCGGCTCTAATGCTCGCAAGAAATATTTTCATCATGGAAACTTCACGGGGCGAAAACAACAATAAATACAAAAAACACCTAATAATCCAACTCATAAAACACCTTCAGTGTATGTGTAATGCATCTGCCATGGAATAATAGAGAAGGTCTGAGAGTGGTATGAGAGAAAACAGAGAAAATAAAAGGAGGTGCATGAATGCCAAACAGAAAGGGAAGAATAGGTGTTGACAACTTTGCGAAAACTTGTCAGTCTGTCTGCAGTATATGGTCTTTTTCCACTGCAGAGAGCTCCATTCACATACTAGCAGTCAAAACAGCCAGTTTCTACAATGGACACATGTCATACAGCAGCCTAACAGCAGCAGGGGAGGACACTGCATCAGTCAGGAACTGAACAAACACCTGCAGCTGTCACAACATGAAGTACCGCTGCAACAGAACTCACAACAGTGACACCTCAATCACAGTGTGAACGCTGAAGCTACTGAGCATGACATTAGCTTTTATCTACTTCTCCATATTATTTCATATAATAACATTTACATACAGAGTTATTATTCTTTCTACCATTATGTGCTATTCTTTGGATCATATCCTGTCCTTCCCACTGAATCAGGATCAACAGAGTTTTAACTGAACTTATAATTATAACAATAATATAATATATATATATATATATATATATATATATATATATATATATATATATATATATATATAAAAGAACAATAAAAAGGCTCAATATAACACATCCTAAAATATGTGGTATAAATGAGCAGCCTTTAGAAGAAGCACAGGTGCACACAACACCACCAATAACGGCAAGATCGTTGAACTCTCAAATGACTCCCGCTGACTCATCGGTTATACAAATCAACTGGTTTCCCAGCATGAACTGGGATCTGAAGTGACACTCCACTTCCTGTGTTCATTTGCCCCATGCTCAACTCTGTTTCCCTGGGGAGGCCAGATTGAAGAATCAACCTTAGGTAATGAGGTTCAGGGCTGAAACAGGCAAGAGAGGGGGCACACTCAAACCACCAAGAGGCACCTGTATGGGTGGATCATCAAATCTACTTTATCCTGAAGTTTCATTACAGGACGATCGCTCCCAAGACCTCGGTGCATTTCCCAGGGGAGAGTGGTTGGGGCCGGCCAGAGGGGGTGGTCCATCGGCAGACAGATTGAAAGCCAAATTTCATGAGCGAGTGAGTTTGCCATAGGAGCAATCTTAGGTGAGAGGAGAGTGGAGATGGATAATAGTGTGTCCATGTCTTAGCTGTGCACTTTGTCCTGAGATATGGCCATGGACGGTACAATGTGTGGCTGCCTGCATGAGGCAAAGTTGATTACACTATTACATTAACACCAAGTTAAGGAATAAATACTGTGTGGAAGTCATATGAAAAAAAAACCAGCTATAGCAAGAAAGAGTGCTGTTTTAAATGACACGCTAACTGCTATACTTCTGGAACATTAAAGGGGATGATAGAGCTCACTTTGAGACAAACACAGCCACATAATATGGGTCCATGCACCCATATAAAAGAAAACATTTTATCTGAAGGGGGGAAAAAAAAGCGAGGAAGTGAGGGACGAATGGCATCCAGACAGAGACAGCTACTTAAAAGAGCATTTTGGCTGAAACGAAATTTAGAGCAATCTCAACTGAAGTGTGAATTGTTATCGAAAAAAGGCATCAAAGGAGGAAGAGAAAGAGATGAGGAGGAAAAATGACACAGAGAAAAAAAAAAAGAAGAAGCAAAACCCCCAAGAGCAGCCTTCTGGCGGTGCCTGCGTTGCTGATGTAGGAAGAACAAAAGCGTGGCAAATGGACCACAGCAACCATTTTCAATTATGTATTAAGTTGGGTCTCCTCCCAAAGTATGGGCTGTTTAACGGTAAGCAACAAACAGCTTGTGATTGCTTCTATGAGCTCAGAGAGATGGAGCCGCATTCAATAGAGAGACATGAGCGGCACACAAAAAACTTTCTTTTGTTTATGTCTGTTTAATGAATAGGAGGCTGAGAGGAGGAGATAAAGCATGAGAGGATCATGGAGTGACAGGAGAGGACGAGGGTGGGGGGGGGAAGGTTTTCACTGTTGCACCCGTCAGTCTGGTCACAATGCCAACAATGCCCCTTGATAAATTATTTAGAAATGAACACAGTTATATGAAGTGGGTTCTTGACTTTAAAGTCAGAGGTACAAAACACAAATTGACAAGCCAGTAAAACATTGTAGTGTTATCCAAAACAATTGATACTGATCCATCTCACATTACGAGTTGGGTTAATTCATTTCCTGTATGCTCCAGGAAGTCACTGTTCCTCTTCAGCACTGGAAAAGCCTTCCTCCCAGTTTCCCAGGGGAGAAAAGAGGATCACTTCAACCTCAACTTTTAAGACACATAAACTAATACAAGCACCGGCGCTTTTCTTTCCGTCTCTGAGAACACTTCAGCTCCGTTGAAAAATGTGCCATACATCTGTTTCTCCTCTTACATCTACTGTGCATCTCTATCTCCTCCTCTCCCTCCCATGGCAGCCCTTTTGTGATTACATGCACATGCACACTACCGCTATACGCTTTTCACTCAGATCAAATCTCTTTCCATAAAAGCCCAAGAGCCGACGCCGTAGCCAGAGGTAAGGCAAGACACACAAGTACGCAGCAGAGACTTAAGTGCTGTCAAGGTCTCAATTAACCTCGCAGAAGGCCCTCACTACATTACAGAAATGACTCATTTGAAATTTAGCCACCCGTAATAGCATCTTTATTATTAATTAGATGTCGAGTTCCTCTGGTATTTGATTTCATTGCGTTCGGTGGACAGACATTTAGTAGTGGGTGTTTTTTTAGGGGTCAAACATTATACTCCCTGTGTCTAGGCAGAGCAATCTCAGCAACGACTTCTTCATGACTAAGCAGATGTAATGAAGTGTTTCTCATTTACCCGCATGAATCCATCCACCAGCTGTATTTCATGACACTCGCACTTCATGCTGCTTCTCCTATGTGTTACATTCACTCGTTCAGTAGCTTCAAACATGTAACAATGCGAATAGAAAAGACAGAAAGACTGAATGATTCTGCTGCTAAACACAGTGTTGTTGGAGCTCATGCTGGCTGCGATAGATGAGGGTTTAAGCACCCTATATAGTGCCACTGTTAGCACAGCTCTTTATGAAATATCTAAACATAAACCCCAAACCCCTACCAGCTCCTGAAGTGTTGCTCTCTATCTGATTTCTCTGGAGAAAAACAATAACGTTTTAAACTAAGAATCAGCACAATATCACACCATCTTTTTGAAGGCACTCAAAAGTCTGATCTGGCTCCCTATCACTGTCGGATCAGACTTTAAGGTGCTTCTGATGACTTACACAATTATAAATGGGCACATCCCTTTACACCCGTCTGATCTCCTTAAACCTTGTATTCCAACTGTGCTCTCAGCTCTCAGAATACATGGCACCTGCCTGTCCCCAGAGTTAAAAGAAAAAAGCAGGCTGCAGGGCCTTTCCCCATCTTGCCCACTTTCTCTGAAATAACCTTCCTGCTGATATCAGACAGTCTGACTCTGTTGAGGCCTTTAAATCCAAACTTAAAACTCATCTTTTCACCTTAACTTTCAGTTAGCTTCTTTGATTACATCAGGCCTTATACCTGTTTCCAGGTCTATGGTATAAGGTGCCTTATACTATTATCCTTCCGGCGGGAATATATTAAGCCTGGTAATTATAGACCGTGTTTATCCTGCCGACAAGAATATTCCAAGCTGTGTGCATCACTGTCTCCCTATCTTCTCCTCCCTGTCCTCTTCCCCCCTCATGCTTCTCTGTGATGGACCAGTAGATTTGTATCCTCTCTTCTTGTGTCCTATCTGTTTGGCATCACCTGAAGTTTCTTTCACCCCTCTGCCTTTGCAAGTTTCACAAAATGGATTTAATAACCTCAACCGCCACCTCTGCCACAATAATGCTATCATCAATAGCTAAGCACTTTGCTGCAGCCGTCGTGTCAAGCAGCTTGCACTCTATAACCCCTGGCCTTCATTGTTCTTGAGGCGGAGCTTCAGTTCTGTGAATGACACAGTGAAAGTGTGAGGAGGGGGGGAGGGGGGGGGGGAAGAGAGAGCCATAGGAAGGGACGGATGGAGCTCCAGCCTGAGTGGAATCAATGACATTGACTTGGACCGTCACACAAGCACTGAAGCAATATAGTCCAACTATAGCTTCACTTGAGAGGCACAAGCCAAGTATGAGCATTAGAATGTGTAAATACCCAGCTTACCTGTAACAACATGAATTATGATCTATTGATATTAAATACAAGTGTCCCCATTCTGGAAAAGCACGGCGTCGTAAATGGTGATATACTGACAGGAGAACAAACTTACAATCTGTGTTTGTCAATGCTGTCCTGAAAGTACCATTTCAGGCTGTTCTTTGGTGGATATTACAGTAATAAACGTGCAGTGCAGCATGTGTTATTAAATTGGATTCAACTCAAGAGAGAAAGTGAGAGCAGGTTTAATAAGATGAGCCGCATGAATAGCTCCGTCCAAACTTGTGTGGTGCATTAGTCAACGCATAATGAACCTTAACATACTGCTTTTTGGCCGATTGGATTACATATCGGGAGTAATTAGGTCGTTTTAGGAGAATTAGAAAAGAGAGAATGAAATAAGACGTGTGTGTGTGTGTAAACATCTAAAACCTGGATGACCGCATGCTGGCAAATCCACTCGTCACATCACATTACCGCGCTGTTCTTGCACACACGTACAAACACACCCACATGTGCATATACAGTCACCGTCTATTAGCTTCCGACGAGTGCCATCCACCCCACAGAGAGAGTATCAGACGGCTTTAAAGAAACAATTCAACAGTGAGATGAGAGAGAGAGCGATGGGCAATGTATGGGGCATTTGAAAAGCTTTGATGCTGCTTCATGAATCAAACAGGCCCGCTGGGTCCACAGACACCGGCTTGTGTCCTGTGCTAGCTCCGAGGCATATGCAAAATGTTTGTTTGCTTATTAAACGCTTGGCCGGTGTTAAGGAACTGGCACACAAAAAGACCAACATACAATAGAAATATGAATACACCAACTCAACTCCTAGGAAATAATAAAGAGCTCTAGCACACATAACATATCCCTCTTATACCCACAACTGTTTGCCCGCCGCAAACTAAAAGGAGAGAAATTAAGAGAGATAATAAAAGCATGAAAGAAAAAGACAAGCACCAGGGGAAAGCGAAGGAGAGACGATGAGACAATGCAGATTTCTGCAACGTGAGGAGAGTTCCAGTGATAGAGGGTGGTGCAGAGAAACTGCTGAGTTGGGATGATTGATCGATTGCTCAAATCTCTGTGGCCCCTCCCAGCTTTATATTTCACTCCTCATGGATTTTACCTTATTTGTCTCCCTCACACATTCTGTAAATCTGAACTGTCAACTTTGCTTAACAAAATGCGTTGTACTGTATGCTCGGACACAAAAAAACCATAGATCTATTCTCGTGGCAACAACCAGTCTCTCAAAACCTGCTGTTTACTGGGCTGGGTTATCCATCACTAGCAGCAGACTGTGTGTTACCAGAAAGGTATGCATGCTTAGTAATTACAGCTATAACATTGCAGATTGTAGAGATTGTTAGCATTAGAGGTTTTGTTTTAGCACTACTTGTGTACAGAGGAATGGTCATCTAACCTCTATGAACTCCAGAAATGGCTTGATGTTGTAACATTTCAGTCTAGAGCAAATATATCCAGTGCTGTTCAACCTTTAAATGTTTACATGTTGCTTAAACACATGTGTATACAGTTTATATCATTCAAATTAGACTGGGTTTACATTGATCTAGACCAAACAGACTTACACTTGACTTTGACTTTTGTTTTGCTGTCTTACTCCCTACACTAGCGTTCTTCAACGTTTTTTAGGCCAAGGACCCCCAAACTGGTGGAGCGTGGGGCAGGGACCCCTACTGTATATATTGTACAATGCCGTATCTAGTTCCCTGCTCTCCTTTCCTCCGCTCTGTCTCTGACTGTATGTGTGTGTGTGTCGGGAGCGAAGTGCCGCCCTTCTCAAAACACAGCGGAGGAGGGTATGTGAATGCAAAAATTGCTTCATCTACAAACAATTTTGCGAGCCCCCCTGCAGTACCTCTGCGGACCCCCTGTATTCTTTCTTCAGAATAATCATGATAAACAGAAATAGTTGCTATGACCTTGACCAGAATGTAAACACAACTATTCCGGCACGAGTACCTTTTCCACAATATTTTAGTATTAATAGTTTAATATCATATAAATAGGTATGTAGTAGTCGTAGTAATTATATATTTTAATGTGCAAATTGAAAGTTGTCTCAATCCCCCGCCCCATGTCCAGCCCTGACCTGGCCAGTGACACTATCTAGTTAGGTGTATTGATCATGTGTGGATGGATTATGGATCTCTGCCTGCAGCCTCTTGTAGAGAAATGGAGCATTGTTCCCATCACCCATCCTCTCCACTCTCCTTTCTCTGCGCAGCTGGTGATTACTGTATGTATCGATCCATGGACAGATTGCAATCCTTAATGAAGGAGCAATAATTTGCTGTCTATCCAGCTCATTTGCTGGAGGCAAACTTAAGAGGGAGCCTGTTGAATGTGCCATCTATCACGCCATTCCCAGTGTTTCTTTTTTTTTCTAAGAGGGATTCTGCTGAAAGAGCAGGAGTATCTATTTCAAATGAAGTAAGGGAGGTAATGTATGAGAACATTCAAATTGTCTGCATTGCTTTCTTTTACCCTTTGAGCCTTACAGAGTGTGGGTGAGACAGGCTTTGGAAACAAAAAGTCTAACATTTGAGACCTGCAGGATTCAGAGGTGGATTGTAGAAAAGTTAGAGAAAATGTATGTCCAAATGTATGTATTGCCTCAAATAAACGTGTTGATTATATTGGTTACTTTCAAATGATTCATCTTTTTAAGATTACACAGGAGAATTTACCAGAGCAATTTGCATCTTCCATTCTAAATCGCCTACAAGGTGTCCAAAGTCCATTCTAACCCATGACTAAGTGTACAGGCGGAAGACATGCATTTGAAGAGCCCTTGGCATAAAGATACTTGATTAGATTATTTTTGCTCCTCCACATTTAAATGTAGCTGCAGGTCATATTTTAAGAGTGCATGGTTCATTTTAATTTAATCCCCTACGTCGTTGCTTTGAGTGACAGCATTTGAAGGTCGACGGAGGAGCGTGCAGGTGGCAAAGCAAAAAAGAAAGTAAATTGTTCCGTGGAGCTTGTAAGAACTGACTGAAGCGTGATTTGCATACTAAATCTGTTGTTCATTGGTAGATTGGTACTGTCAGTACTGGTGGAGCACATAACCCTGAGCTAGCATTTTCATGACACAGCTTCTCCAGTCCTCCATTTCTCACACAGTTGTTCTTGAGAATGATTTGAGGTGATAAAGGATAAGACTTAATGGAGATAAAATGGTTGTCTTTAATCTGTAGTCGCCTTGGAAACAATCCATTTTGCAACCGCAATATCAGACAGCATGGCAGCGGGGTTGTGACTAGACTCCACCACTTTCTCGTTCTCTCTGTGATTTGCACTCTCCTTATTTCTCCTTGTTCATTTTTCTTAGTCATTTCTTTTCTTTCTTACTGTGGGTGTTTGCCAGGTGACTATTAACACAGTTGAGGGCTGTACAGTCTTCAGGCTCAACAGGGACACAAAGAAAATGTCAAGTAAACTAAAACTAACGATAGGCTTGTGTGCCCCTGAATGGTCGGCTCCTCAGCAAACGGGGAGCTGTCTGCAAGACAAGTGAAGAACATATTAGATCCTATTAACTTGAGCCAGAGCATGCCATGGACTTGAGCAATGCAAACCCCCCCCCCCCCCATCATCAAGTTGCACTTACCCACATTGTAGATTGTATCTCATTAGAGAGTGCAACATGAGACTTATTTCTGAGATAAGTTCTTTAACGTTGAAATGAAGAGGGCAAAGTGAACAAAACGGTTTATTACACAGCGCTCATGTTTGAAAATAAGTTTTACATTGTACCATGTAGAAAGTTTAACACTGACTCGGTGGTGAAAAACAGTAAATATGGAACATATCAAGTAATCTTAATCCCTTACTATTTTTTATTTATGTATTGCTTTTGAAATATATATTTGTTAATATAAGAAAAACTGTGATGGCGGCATGTCACCCTAAACGTTTAACTGCCACAGGCAACATTGACACTTTATTTGGCAGGTGGCAGGTGCTAATTTCAGTCCCTGGCTGTTTGCGATTGCCAAGTTGAGGTTTTTATTTCCCACAGTTCCAACGTTCTAAACAAGAAATACAACTTAATTTCAAGTTAACTTCCTATTACACATAGACGGCCATTCTCTGCTACAATGATCAGGCTAATGTGTAGATATTTTACCTCAACAACATGAAAGAGGCCATGTGAAAGACAGTGGTATGGATTTTTCTCTTTCTATAGCTCCAGTGTGCATTGGTCGGACTTGGCTCATTAACTCTATATTGAACTGTTGAGAAAATATCTCAGGGATGACACAAAACCATTTGCATATTTGCAGACTCTTTCATACACAGGGGCATATGGTCTGCGAAATAACACATAAGATGCTTTTAAAAAAACAGATTATAGTTATATTAAAGTGTAAACGAAGTGTCTAAAGAGACATTTACATTACATTTAATGAGACGCACACACATGCACAATTTATCACAGATTACTGTCAATAAAGCGGAGAGAAAATTAAAAACAATGAGGTGTTTGTTTGGAAGGGTGCCTGATGTTTTTTTTAATGTGGATTTTTTAATTGTATGAAAATCCTTGGCAAATTGCCTGAAAAACGATCCACTCTAAAGAATAGTGTAGCAGTGTAGTATGTGCTTTGTGTGTGTGCACAATATTGCATTGAAGCCAACGAGTGTTGCAGCACGGCGATGTTTGGAAACAAGAAACTCATGATCTTCAACTCTGGTTACCTCCAATATGATGGTGCATTCCAACAAAAAACAAAACTAACTTTATGGGAATTGCATCACCTGGCAGAAGAGACCATGTGTCCACCGTGTGTCATGGAAGTAACACATGACAGCAGCCCTCCCAACATTTGTGACAGAGACTACAGATGCATAAATAATTCCTAAAAAGGTAGAGAACTGCACAAAAAGAAACTGGTAACTAGGAGGGCAGTCTGAGAGCGCGGACCAGTGGACATTTTTCGTTGTAATCCTGCTGACAGACAAACGGAGAGACAAAGCAAGCTCCTTGACGGAGGTAACTATGAAGAAGATGCAAAGGGTAGAGACTGAAAACACACACACACACACACACACACACACACACCAACAAAAAACAATCAACTTAAGTGTAGATCAAATTATATACTATTCAGTATGTTGAACCACTAATAAGGCCCTCAGTTAGTTGAGGAAGAGTTTTAACAAGCAAAGCGTTCTTGTTGCTTAAGGCTTTGGACCTCATGAACCCGGCATCCAAAAACGGTGTAACTGCCCACAGACCAGCTGTAAAACATGGCTGTTTGCAGACAAGTAGAGAGTTTGATATGAGGCAAGGAAATTAAGATTTGGCATTGTGTTTGTGACAACTTGTAAACTGTACAAACAGCTTGTACCCCTCTGTGACTCCAATTGAAGCAAAAGGGAAACACAACTAAATGTTAGAATGTGACTGTAGGTGGAAATTAAATATACAATGCATTTAGACAGCTCAGCCAAACCGGTAGAAATACATTTAAAACATTCATGCCTGACCAATGTTTCCACTGATATACGACAGTGAATGAACAATTATCAACTTGGAGGGTTCACCAACTGGACAACGAACAGAACACAAGCAATGATCTAGGATTTTAATTTGCTGATGTATTGGAAAATGTATAGCTAAATGCTAACCTTGCTACACAATAAATGTAGCAACATGAATCAGCCCACATGGCATGCGGAGAGAAAGTAACTCTGAGCTGTTGAGATATCCGTTTCTAGATAAGTAGATAACATCTTTGCCTTTGTCTGGAAAACATTTGTTTTTAGATCAAACGGCTCATAAAAAAACCCACATCTTAAAAGGTCATGTGAAATTCACAAATAGAACATATAAATGAATGTTCTGCGTACGGTCTCATTCTAAGTATTAGTTTCCAAAATCAATACCAACAACGTCTAAAATGTACAGTTTGAAAAGCATTAATTAGTCACCCACTCAGACATAATATACATCTGTTGTTGGTTTGACAGCTGTTGCTTCTGAATTATTGAGTGTGTGTGTGTCTCATGAGGAGACCTGTGCAGTTTATTCTCCCTTCACTGACCGTAGGGGGGATTCTTCCTTACAAATGCATGTTACATAAACTGGTATTATATAAAGCCACATCATTTGTAAACATGTCTCTTTTTTAGAAAGGTATCCTTCTTCAGTGTCTTCTTGAATCAATATCTTCTCGCCTGCACCTGCTTAACTTAAACAGGATACCCACTCTCAAGATGTCAAGTCAGTGTACTGTAAAAGTGTGCCCCTACTGTAGACTTGGTTTGGTCCTAATAGAGTGTTTTATTTGTATGTGGAGATACAAACGTTACCAGCCATGTGGGATTCCTCCTGATCCTCACAATGTACTTCCTGTCCCTGGTTGTTCCCTGACTTCATTCAAGGTCGATGACTTCATCCTGCCCCGCCAGCTGACTGGATTCTCGTTTCGTCAACATGATCAAACACAATAACGCAATAAGCTAAGGAGTTCTCAAATCCAGTCATTTCTTTAGTTGTCGTCTTTCCCACACAACTGTGTCTTTGTCATGTACACAATATGGGGTACTACCTGCACAGGATTAAACTAAAGGAATCACACAACTACGTTCTGAACTGACTGAGTACAGTGATCGCTCACCCAAGTGTTTGACAGTGTGTACAGCGTGATTGGGTATGAAAATGCAAATTGCTGGAGGATGATGACCCCGATGAAGGCCACGAGACGAAACGCATTAGTCTTACAATAAAGTTCTTCTATGTGCTTCAAGTGAGGCTTCTCCGTGCACTTTTGAAAGTAAGTGAAGCTGTGCCAGAAACCCCCGCTCTACTTCTACAGTAAATTGCTGGAGAATCAAAGAACACTAAGTTTCCTTAAATAAATGTTTTTTTCTTTCACTTTTAACTGGAGTTGGACCTGTTATATACATGTAGCTGAAACCCTGAAGGCTATACTGTATTCAATTCATATGTGTACAGCCCTGTCAGCAGGTTAATAGATTCAAATGGAATAATTAACCCAAAGTCATGTTTTCATTTGTACTGCTGCATAGGATTAATATTTCACACAAGTAGCCTTGGCGATGGCAACTAAGTGCAATCTCACACACACACACAGACACACACACACACGCACGTTAAACTTGCATGAGCGCTTGTGCACACATAGGCATACACAGCTCTTCTTAATCAACAAATGAGTTGTGTTGTTAGTTGACGCTACAGTGGCTATTGACAGTGAACTAGCAGTACGGGTGATGGGCTGTTTGTCTAATAACCAAGGCCGCATTTCAATTTCACAACTCACTGAACAGCCTGCTTAGCCACACAAGACTGATATGACACCAGGCTTAGCAAGAGGCTCTATTTGTGTGCTGCCGAATGAGGACGATAATGGCAAAAAGTCACACATTAACCTCATGGTCGAGAGTGATGACTTCAGCTATTTGAGCCAACCTTGAAACAGGTTGGTTGAGATGAACGCACACACACACACACACACACACACACACACACACACACACACACACACACACACACACACACACACACACACACACACACACACACAGAAAAGAAACCAAATAAAAAACCCAACCATGTACCCCTTGCTTGGTCCCACCGGGGCCTCATTATATTAGTGGAGCTTGAAAGTGACTTTCCCTTCATACTTTCCCCTTTAGGCCTAGCCTGTTTGTGATACACGCAGACAGCACTCTATGTCTGCTCTAATTAAAGACTCTAATTCACTGCCTCCCTCTGCCCCTGCCTCACCATGTCTTCCTTGCCTGACTTCTACGTCTCAGTGAGTTTGTTTTTCAAATCTCAAATAGAAGGATTTTATGCAATCAAGCTAGCCGTCAACACTCGCCTTTCTTTGCTTTTGGAGCAGGACGCTCTCACTCATCACTCACTATGAATCTGTGTGTAACCGCACGGACATTTCCTTTTATGTTCTTTAGTAGTGGTACTTTTTTGATAGCTGGTGCTGCTAACACAGAAGGCATCAAATCAAATCAAATTTATTTATATAGCCCAATTTCACAAATGACACATTTGTCTCAGTGTGCTTTACAGACTGTACAGCGTACGACACCCTTTGTCCTAAGACCCTCGCACCGCACAAGGAAGAATTATCACTACAGCCGGCAAAAGATCACATGCAACTGTATTTTCATTTGTTATTATCAGCCTATTATAAAATACAGATGCCAAGTGAGGAGGACGACGGCTGATTTATATTTATAGAACACATACAGCTTCTTTCATACAAACTACTATACAGTGACACCTCTCATGTCTCAACACCTTCTTTCTCTGCCTCACAGCTATCCCCTACTCCTGTGCTCTCTCCCCCCTCCCTTACTTATTCCCAGTGGTCATCGTTTGCCTTGGATTTAAGGAAACACACATCCTCTGAAGGCAGTAATTTAATTAGACATCAGGCCCCATCTGTCCCACTCATTCTCTGTCTCTCCTTGACTATCTGTAGGCTTAGAAGAGCATTGCTGCTTGAGTGAAACCACACATTCACTTACACACACGCGCAGCTACTTCCTCGAGCAGACGTGTGGGCAGTCACTGAGCGGGTGTACATGGGTGTTTTATTGTGTATGTGTTTCTCCGGGCCTGTGGCTATTTAGAGAGAATGTTGAATTTCTTTCTAAGCGTAAAATCCTTAAAACAGAAGACTTCTCCTCGCCCAAGTCTGCTTCACATTGACAACTTCACTGCACGTTCTGCCTTTTCCCTTAATATGATGGCAGCATCATCACAACCTTGTCAAATGTAGGAGACGTGACTCCACTGTGACTCCTGTGTCAATGTCACAACTCTTTAAGCTGTCGACATCTGAAGTGTTCCCCGAGGCTCAGCTCGCTAACCTTGAATGAAGAACTAAAGAGATAAGGTACGTTTGACACCGCGGGGTGTATTGTGACAACTCCAGCCATTGTTAGCAAAGAAGAAGAAACAGTGACTGTCTACTGCTACGCTATATGTCAAAGTTCATGTGATATTTATGGGAAAAAATAAAAGTGGGCTCACAGTACTCCTTTCAAAGTACGGTTAAATTTTTTAGTGTGTTCTAAAGTTAATGACGGGCTTTTTTAAGGAATATTCCACAGAAAAGAAGGATTGTTGTACAAACCAACAGAGTATATAGGTGGAGTTACTGGCTTTTTTACCCCAGAAAACACAGGCATTATTCTCTGCCACGGCTCAGGAAAGAAAGACAATAGATGCACGCAGCCCGGGAAATTATAATTATCTTGTTACTGCAATTAAGTAGGTTCTTTACAGCTTTTTTTGTTTAAAAAGGAGCCTGCAATTAAATGTTACTATTTTATTGTGGTGGTATGCTTAGCGTAAATTCCAACTACATATATTTCTGTTGTAAGCTGATGCTCCTGATTTAGAGAAAACCACCAACATTATATTCCTGCATTGTTTAATCCTTTTCTTTTTTTTATCTTATTGAGTTACGCAAATATTTTATTGTTCCTGGCATTCATGCACAACATATATTATACATAATGTTGTTTTTTTTACTATAGAAAAAAAACAGTTGAAAATAGTCTATTTTCACTTTAATCACCACAAAATGCATCTGAACAGCCCTGGAAGAGTGTTAATGTTCCCTGACAACAATTCCAGGCTGGCAGAGTTAGTTAGACACCTCCCACTCAGGGAAGTTAGCATCTGCTGCTCGACAGTATGCTTACATGCTACACTTTACACTTGGAGAATGGAGCAAGTGGGGATTCCCTACTGAGCTTGATTATGTTGTTCTTTGTGGTGAGAGGAGATTGGAAGGAAAAAGAACGGGGACACCAGGAGAGAGCGGGTTATTTATATTTATTAAAATCATTGGTGATTGGAGTTGGAGAAGCAGAAAGAGAGCATTTACTAGGCACAAAGGCCTGCTCAGTGGGTAACATACGGTTCTGTAGAGTAAAGCCAATGCAGGAAGTGCCTTAATCTGCATTCTTTCAAAATGCCCAGCAGGGGGCAACTCCATTGGTTGCAAAAAAAGAAGTCCGATTGTATAAAAGTCTGAGAGAATGACTTCTCACTTTTATAAAATACCCCAGTAAACGTTTTAAGAAAGTTAATTATAACATTTTTGTTGCCTAAAAAAAGTCTTATACATGGTTCGGTTGTACTTAGCTCCACCTTTCGTGTCACTGCTGGCTCCAAAAAACCCAAGACGCGAAACTCAAGTGTTAACATGGCAAGTCCTTGAATCAATGTGAACCACTTCTTATTTACAGTCCTTGCCACACTCAAATAACTTTGTAGGTATTCAAAACTATCCAATGCCTGATGCTAGCATTTGAAATGAATTTCAAGGACATGTGAGTAGCATGCAGTAAACTGCTTTACAGTTGTTCGCTGCTGGGGTTGCAGAGATTGCGAGATGTGGATGGATGTTACGGTGTCAAGAGTCCCAAGTGTATTCCACTCGTGAGTGTGATCCAAACACAGCAGAGGAACAAGAAAGAAAGAGAAGAAAGGGAAAGTCATAATGTGAGGTATTTCCCAGGAAGAGGGAGGAGCGGATGCTAGAAGGTGAGGGCAATATTAAGAGGAGGAAAAAGGGGATTTTAATTTAGTTAATGAAAGCTAGAGTTCATATGGGAGTTGAGATGAGATGCGTAGATGATGAGAGAAGAGAAGTACGTGCGGAAGTGAGAAGGATTTGTTAACCTTTTATCACAGTTCCCTTCATTCCCATCCGAAGTTCCCCCTCAAACTAAACTCTCATCAATATTAGAAGAGAAGTTTCCATAACGGTTACCCCCCCCCCCCCCCCCCCCCCCCTCTCCTCCTCTATCTCTCACCATTTGCATGCCATTAACATGTTTGAGAATCCCTATCTCAACGCCTCTCCTCCCTCTCGCTCTTGCTTGATCACAAAGCGCAAAATGATCCAAAGGAGCTCTGACAGCAATAATTGAAGAGTTATTGAAATTAGCAGGACTGGTCATCCTGTTGCCAGCAAAGATTCTCTCTCTGCTTTGATTGCCTAAGCTTTCTCTTTATTCTATTAGACCCCGCTCTCATGATTGACTCAATCACACAGATAAACACACACACACATTCACACTCAGCAGGCCTCTGCAGTGCCAACACTGTATCAGCACACACTCCAAAACACTCCAATGCTAGTTGGGGAATTGAAAGTGATGTAGTGCAGCTTTTTAAGCATATTCTGTTGGATAAGGAAAGATACGTGAGATAAGTGTATAATGGCCCATCAAAAAGAGGAAACATGTCCTGTGGCATGACATCTCCTACTCCCCGCTCCCTCACACCCACTCTCTATGGCACAAAATATCTACCTCCGTTTGCGATGTCAGTATCCCTCCATCTTTTCACAAGGATGAAAGCTTTTATTTTGTGTCCCATTCTCTACAGTAAGCCATCTTTCCCCCTTCCTTGCCCTGTACAAAAGGAAGCCCCGTGTTTTGAATGCCTCCGAAGCTGGATCCACATGCATCCCTGCAACCTCTCCTCTGCAGCACTCACTTTCTCCCTCCCATATTTTCTCCCCGCTGTCAAAGCCCATTCTCTCCCTCCTCCACCAGCTGTGTGGAGCAGAGGCCCGCCGTGCCAAGTGCCATTTGATGAGCCTCTTTCTGGCAGCCACAGTAATTGTGTGGACATTTCCTCTCTTCCTTCTTACCCCTCGTCCATTTCTCTATTTCTCTCTTCATCAACCGTGCTGGTGATGCATCATCATCATCAAAATCACCATCTCTCTTGCTCTATATCTCTTTCTGCATTCCCTCCATCTCTCTTGCTGAATATCCCCAGCATTTCCCACCATGACACTTTCTTGCCTCCCACACATTTCTTGCTCTACGGCAGTAAAACAACACACATGCATACTTTCATCTCTCTGGCAGTCTTGTATATATATATTTTTATCGGTGTCCCTCCCCTCCCAATTTCTCTGCTCTTTCTTTCCATTTCCATTATCGTACTATTCCACAAACATCCTGTCCACTAACTCAGTGGAGCTTAGAAGCTGCAAAGCCATATGTTGCACAGACATGAGGCAGTAAATTAATTCAGCGCTTGATAACATTTAACCCTGCATATACAACTAAATGTGTTGTAAGATGGGGACATTTCTAAATAAATAATGACAACAGAGGAGAGACAGAGTTGTGGGAGAAAGAAAGGGGATAGAGGAGCTGTTGGACATAGAGGTGGATGGTGATAAGATAGGAGGGGGGGGAGACTTCTTGACGGGCACATATTCCCAGGTACATGTGTATGTGTATAAATATGTGTAAATGTGTTTGATCATTACAGTATCACTGTATTCTGACAGTATGACATGTAGACACTTCTTTTCAGATCAGTTGAACAGTAGGTCTGTGTGTTTTGTCAACCCTGTAGAAAAACAGCACAAGAAACCCTGAGTAAAATACACCGGTATCTTCACCCGGATTTAAAAGAAGCATCACAGCCAGTGAGCTCTCAGTGCAGAACATGCTGGACCTTCAACAACGGAGCAAACTGTCAGATTAGAAATAACTGCAAGTGCTTGACAGCGACTGTGAGGTATATGGAGGGAATCCAACATGTATACAACGCCAGGTTAACGGGACAGATCATTTTTGAGGGATTGCATGTAGATATGTACGAGATGTGGCACATAGCCATGCATGTACTTCAAATCAAATTTGATTTGAAGAGCGGGAAATGCTAATTCAGAATGTTAGAGATTATGTCAATGACGTTGCATGCAATGTCCCTTTATTGCACATTATGCCTTATTATGTTTCACATAAAGTGTGTGCTTCTGTTTTTGTAGCAAATCAATTGATATGTAACATTTTTGAAGACATTGTATTCACTTTTATAATGTATATTCTAGATCTTGTTAGATGTCTGAATTATTCTTTTGCGTTTTAAAAAAGACAGGCATAAAAGTACATGTCAATCATAATAACATCTGACACTCAGTGTCAGTCTTGTCTTGACATGTTTGACTCAGAGGGCAGCTTTAGGAAAAGGGATGACCGAGGGAGGCTTTGTGAGTAAGCACACGTACACACACACACACACACACACACACACACACACACACACACACACACACACACACACACACACACACACACACACACACACCTCCAATGTAGACAAACACAATGTCACATCAGGCCTGGAGCTTCAAAACTGTACTTCTGACACACTACCAGGCAAGAACTTGAATTTATCTGACTGCTTTCAAGATGTACCGGAGCATTCACTTTTACAAACGATAACTAATTAATAAGAGTAGAAAATTGGTTTAAACCTTTGAATATATTTACACATCTATCAACACTCATACACAGTATATCAGATATAATGGTATGCATTTACTTAATCCGGCACATCCTTCCTGGTATGTCTGCCATAAAATGCTTAATGGTTTTGAGAGGCACCTTCTGTCTTACTATTATGGGAATTTGTGGATGCATACCGAAAAATCAGATGCATTACAATGCAACACGCCTGCTGCATCTTTGCTACTTTTCCAGAATTATGTGCTACATCCAGCTCAGTGGCAAAACTGTTTGTATAAATATTTATATGAAATGAAAAGAAAAAAAATCTGAAAATGGTGCTGCTAGAATATGATACTCAGCGAGTGTGGAAATGTGAGTGTAAGTCTAAGGGGACGATATTTGGATAAAAAAATAGAATACACATGGAACAGTAAGCTGAACCAGACAGCTAAACAGCTTAATCAGAAGCTGTGGAGGAACTGAAGGACCCCCCCCCCGACACATGCGATCTTTCAGATGAAATGACGTGCAGACGTGAAGAGGGGCATCGAGAGTGCCAAGCAAAACCACAAGCTACGTGTTATGGAGAACCTTAATATTAAATCTGAACCCCAATGCATGTGGCAAAGCATCGTGACCATCATGGAAAACCTGCTCCCTGCACACCACCGGGCCCTCACACCCTCCCCAACGGACATGTGTGGAGCACTGAGCAGGAATAATGCAGGTCAGGTTGCTGGTTCTGATGGCATACCCCCACCCTGCTGCTGCACGCAGAATAAACCACTTTTGCCCTGTTGCGTTCACTCCCACCATCATGAAGTGCTTCGAGAGGCTGGTCCTGGCTCATCTCAAAACCTGTCTATCACCCACATTAAGCCCCTCCAATGCGCTCTCCTCAGAACCGGTGTACGGAGGACACCATCCCCACAGCGCTGCACTCCACACTCTCTCACCTGGACAACAACACTTATGTGGAACTGCTGTTCATCAGGGTGGAGGAGCATTAACACTGCTAAGCATCCAATACGCTACAATCGGACACACAAGACATGTAGTGCAGTAAGTGATCTTTTACTGTAAAGTGCTCTGCGGATGTCTAGTAATAGAAATGTAACATATGTGAGCTGGTTAATCAAAGTCATTCCAATTGAATTAAGCTGAACTGCTCACTTGTTCAACACTAAAGTACAAGTGAAATCCCAGACTTTACCTGACATATTCGATAGTCGATGAACGAAGGAATCGTAGAAAATGTAATTAGTTATTAACACGCTTGACTTTGCCCTGCGGTGTTTAAACTCTGCCAAATTACCAGCACACAAACCAACCAATGAGCTGACCAAGTGACCGCCTGGCAGAGCTGGACACCGCTGCCTGGAGTGTTCTCATGTGTCCACCCTGGCATGACCGTGCTTCCACCAACCATCAGAGAGAAAGGCTTTCCGATGCCCAACACAAATTGCCACCTGCCATCAGCCCTATTATCCTGTGTGCAGGCCTCCCTGCACACCACCAGCCAGATGCTGAACAAAGACCATGATACTACTGCAGCAGCTACACCAATCATTTGTATAGTGTTGGCTAATTATTTCAGCATATGCACAAAAATTTTAACAGCTGAGGAATGGCACATTATACAGTGTTATTCAAAGTGTTATTCTAGATCTGGGGCCTAGTCGGTGTTATCTCTCATGGCAGAATGCGTTTTTTGTGTGAATTTTCAACAAATACATTATAATGGAGGTTGCTGACATCCTAGCCAGTAATAACAGCTACGCACCACATGGAAATCCCAAACCCATTCCAACCGATGATTCCTGGTGAATCATTACATTTTGAAACTGTGCATGTTGGTCAGTGCAGAGAGCATGCGAAGGAGGAATCAGACCTGAAGCTGAAAGGAAAAGAAATGACTCCCCACTTGCATGCTTACATAAAATTGGGCCATACCGAATGCCTTCGGCTCTGGGAAAATACCAAGTTGTGAGCTGGTAGCCATTTAAAAAAAGGACACCCCATTCATTTTTCAAAGCTGAGCAGCCCTCACATTTTTTGTGTCCTCTAGTGACAACCAAAATAGAAATCAATGTGTCTGGGGCAGCGTTGGAGCCTGATGCGTTAATGTGGAATCGATAGCTAATGTCACAGTCATTTTTCCTCATATACAAACCTATAGACGCCAAGAGGAAGGCGAGAGCTGGTCTGCACCACTGGGGAGTGGCTGAGGGTCAGTGGGCTGAATGAGAAAGGAGACTGCAGAGGGCATGCTATTCCTCGCAAACGTCTAAAGAAAAAAGAACCTGGTCTCCTATACTCTTCATGCTTCTCATTCTGCCAGTGTTACCGTGTGATGCTCACAAAATTGAGCTTTTAGTCCACAGCGAAATGTTAAGAAGCTGGGAACATCACTCCGGGGCGGGAAACTATCAATATTTTACTCACAATAAGAGGTAGTTATGGTTTCAAATATGATGAAAAATAAAACTATGAGAATAAAAGAGTTGCAACATATTTGCCGTCATATAGCTCTTTGGGGTAAAAGTTGAGAAGAAGGCTTGAAAAGAAACTCCGTCAACAACAAATAGGGTCTGCTGGAGATCACGTAAACACATCACACAGACAGTGGGGTCTTGGTGTGCATTCATAAGATGTCTGAGGAGATCATAAAAAGAATCAAACTAAATCATCATCACAAATAAGTTGGAGAAATGCATGAAGCATGACACCACGGGCAGCACACAGCCGTGCACAGGCATACATTGACAAACCCTCCAAGCATCGAAAATCAAAGTAGAGGCTTCCTATAAAACCCAACTCTGTAATAATTCCCCAGTACTTAAATATTAATAGGGCTAGCGACTCCAATCCACCACCTCTCCTTTATTATTTGTCAGCAGAAAAGATTTAGCCTCTGGATGTCTGCTACATAGATGCATTTAGAAAACCACAGGGGCACTGCTCATTGTTGGTTATTGTGCTCTCTATATTGTCACCACCAGTAAACAAAAATCTTCAGAGTCCATACATTTGCAAGCAAACCAGTGTGTATGGTGGCAGGCAGACTCGGGCAGCTCTCCACCGTGATTGCTGGGGAGGGAAAATATATACTTTTTGCAGCTTTGAATGCCGGCACAATGTTAAGCCATGGTGAGCTGCAAAGCTGGAGTGGAGAAAAACACAGTGTGGAAGCTTGATGCAAAGTTCAAAAGGATTTTTGTTTTTTTAACCAGCATTCTTTTTATTCTAACCCTTTTTTTTGTTGGGGGGGAGGGGGGGTAACAACAAGCAAATGCCATCTGTGCCAAAGTCGAGGTGGAACATTTTCCGAAATGATGATTCCCAGATATGGAATAAAAAAAAATGGCTTTGTTTTGACTCCAGTTTTCTTTCCTGCTCCCTCATCACACCCGATTGCCTTCTAGGGACAACAAATACCTATAGAAAATAACATTTAACATAGAACGACACATTTACCCAAAAATGACACCTTACCCTCAAGAAAAGGATACAAGTGTGTATGTGCGTCCAAGTCCACAGACATGCAACGTGTTATTTGGCAAGACGTGTGCATGTGCATAGAAATGTGTCTTTTGAAGTGGCCCACAGATTAAATTACTTTCGGCATGGACGGTGGGGAGGGAGAAATTGAGAAAATGATTAAAAAAATTAATGGAAAAATGATTTCCTATTCCGGGCCCTGTCACAATGGAAGGGAGAAGGCAATGGGGCGACTGCATGCTTGTTTGTCTGGTTGGGGCCAAAGCGTGCCTGTTGTAAGCTGCTCATTATAAGACATTACCAATTCATCCTCCTATATCTCTCCCGACCACTGCTGGCTGGAGACTCCTGGGTCAGATTACCTAAATGAAATAATCCTAATCTCTATTCGCAGTTAATTATGTCCACAGGAAAACAATCCTAGCTAGGCCGGCGCCTTTTCAGCAAACTGAATTGGTCGTCATGTGATATCCAGCATGCGACCTTGAAGCTCTGAAGCTACAGTACATGCCGTTCTAAGCAGGAGGGAGAATGGGTGTTTGGTAGGTTGTTTTCAGGTTTTACATCTCTCAGGTAAACAAAACCTGAAAAACTAATCCTTCTCCACCCTAACAGAACCTTATATAGCTCGGAAATTGCAGCTATGTTCACCGGCTGTGAACTAGCATCCCTGCTGCCGATTTCAACATTTTCTGTTGCTTTATCACGGGAAAAATTGTACGAACATTTTCTATCGTCCCGGGGTGGCGGATCGGTTCTCTTATCGGTTCTCGTAACATCCCTAGCTGCAATATCATTGCTTGAGTGGCCTCACTTTCCACCTAAAACTGCCATTTGTGACGCTGTTAATCTTTCATTTGGTTCAACTCTTTACCATTAACCCTGAATCAGATGGACAGTATCAGCTCGGAGATCAGTCACATACAGAACACATATACTGCCCTCTCCTTGTACTGGGCCATGTACTCATCGCCTCAACCTCCATAACTCCATCCCTCGTTTGTTTTAATCTGTATGAGGGCCTTGGAGTCTATAGGGGTGTGTGTGGACTGGATGGAATGGCTCAGTCATCCATTAGGACTAAGTCGCCCATAAATTGCCACATCCACACTTCACCATACGCCACATAATTACATTTGAAAGACGTAGCGCACGTCGACCTTTGAGAGGAGCTCGCCGCCATAAATGATGCTCGGTTGTCTAAATGCTTGCTGATGTCCCGTGTGCACATATGTGCATTTGAAAAAAAATGCAGAAGGTATACATCCAGGGTTTCCCACTGCGCTTGAATGAAGAAACACAGGTCTTTGAATAATTACGTGGGAGGTGGAATCATATTTCTACTAGTGAGACAATACACTCACACACATCTTTATAGTCTTCCTCTCTTCGTGTTTTCTCTCCATGGAAGTTATGCTTTGCAATTGGAATCGGCACTGTGATACCAAAGACATCACAAAGACATACAAAAACAGACATATGTTGAAGTCTGGCTCCGATTAATCCATTTGAGACATCAGAAACTACGAAGTAACTCTAAAATATCAGACCAGGCTAGACACAGACAAAGCAAACAGTTCAGTTTTCAAAGAAGGCCATCAGATGTGTGTGGAGGCTGAGACAGAGCAAGGGCAGGAAGCTGAAGGAAGCATTGTTTATGTCCTGGTGCTCCTCTCCCTCCCTCCAACCTATCTGTTTGCCATCCATCAGTACCTGACAACCTTGACAGGTTAGAGAAAGATAGCACCTCAATACCACTGGGATAAGACTGGCAAGATACAAGCAGAGAGTGCGTGTGTGTGTGTGTGTGTGTGTGTGTGTGTGTGTGTGTGTGTGTGTGTGTGTGTGTTTGTGTGTTTGTGTGTGTGTCTATGCGTCTGTGCGCACAAGGGGAAGGAAGGGTCGTGCTTTGCCACTTACCACTTCACGTCTTCGTCCCACACAGAGGCCAAAAGAGAGACGAAAAATAAAAAGGGACAAACAGAGCCAAGGAGCACTCGGGGAAAGTGCGTGTGAATTTACTGTGTGTTTGTGTTTGTGCACTGCATTACTGTGTTGAGACAGTAAATATGAAACTTCTTTTTTTTCTCCCCACCACAGACACACGCATAAGCAAAGCAAAGTAATATCTTTCAAACACGGTGACACAATAAGAGAAATATACTATACTCAACTATAAACTCAACAACTCAAGACGCATTCTCTGGTTTTATGTGGCTTTGTAAACCCACAGAACCACAGTCGGTCCCGATGGGATACAAAGATGGATTTGACTTGACTGTTCCCCTGCAGCAGGACTGTAAATTATACTAATTAGAGTTAAATCCATGTCAAGGATATGAGTGGGTATTCAAATGCATAAGGAATAATGCAGTAAGTTAATATTGGCATAAAAATGTTAAGTATGTCGTATCACTGTAAGAATATTTTCAGTAAGTCTAACTTTTGGGTATATTCCCATGTGTCTTATACTAAATGTCTGTTATTTTCTCTACAGCTTACTGTAAATCAAAAGCTGCCGTTTAAAATATGTGTTTTACTGTCTTGCCAGTACCCGGGGTCACAGCAGTACAGTCCAGAGATGTTGATGAGACGTAGGGGAGAAACATTTAAAACACCACATGCAACATGAACACTAACAAAGTATTTAAAAAGTTCAACTTGAAGATGCAATTAGGCACAGAAAGCACCAACAAGTTGACATAGTGTCAAACAGATGTGAAATCTTTGCTGAGGAGTGCAAGGGAAATCCTGAGTGATCCCAGGGGAGGTTTCTAGAGAGGCTGACCCTCTGAGAAGGATTCCAAAGCGTGGTCAGGTATGAGAAACACAAACACACACACACACACACACACACACACACACACACACACACACACACACACACACACACACACACACACACACACACACACACACACACACACACACACAGCAGGCACTGAAGAAGAGATGTGGCAGAGCCATATGGACTAAATGGATTTAGTGACAGTGGATTGAGCTGGCATGCTGGGCAGGTGAGTACACTCTCAGAACTGAGCAGATGCTTCACAGAAGGGGGGTTGGGGGCGTGTTTGTTAGGGGAAGGAACATGTGAACAACACACCATCAGCTGTACATGTGCATGACCACATGTTCAAGTGTGTTTGTGTTCACCCAAAACTCATCATGCGAGCATTTATGTGCTTGTGCATGTATTCACACTGGTTATCTTTCTGTATTAAACACATATGGTTAAATGCCTGAGTAAATAAACATCAAGAACCACTAAAGAGACGGAAACACACACACATGCCAAATCCATCACCTAATAAACAAATATGCACCCAAACTCTGAAAGATTTTCCGACATGGCATCCGGAAAGCCCAATCACAGCTAATAAAGGAGGCTAATGAACTCCTCTCATTATGTAGATGCTAATCATGTAACACAATCTTGTAATTTGACACACTTGATTTATGGAGGAGGACCCCCCTCCCTCCCCAACACCGCCATCACTATCTGCTTGCAATCCACATCACCCTCCACACAAACTAGCTTTTACCATTAACAATCTGAGCATGTCACAGTATGAAGTGTGTTGAGCTGCAACATGTATAATGAGGTGCTTAGGAGACTTATCGCACACTGAGGCGATGCAAAAGGGAGAGGGGGGGGGGGGGGGGGGGAGAACAGATCACAGTTGGAGCTGCCAATGTGCGGGGGAGAGATGACAATGGCAAGGTGATGTTTGGATTTATGTGTGGGCATATTCATTTCTATATATATATCTATATATATAAATAATGCAAGCCATTTTGGCATCGATGTTAGTGGCAATGATATTTGAATAATAAGTAGGATGTCGATAATTATAAAAGTTATAGGGTGTTGGTGATAATGAAAAATATATATCAGTGACACCGTTTGATTTCTTTATTACAGATAACAGTTGAAGTTTATTGTTACTTCCTGAACATTATTCCATTTCTCTTAAACATACACTATATCTATTTCGCCAACTCAAAACTGAGACAGTGTATGTAAGCAGTGTAGGAACTTAAACAACATATGGGGGGCAACTTTTGACCCCACCGTCTAAAATATTGGTGCATTTACAAAATTGTGGGTGCAAAAACAGTAATTAGTGCATAAAGTTGCTGTTTTAATGTAAAATGAGCCCAGAAATTGTTCGTAAAATATATACTGAATATGTTTTCGAAGTCTTGGAGATAATTCCTGTTTTAGGGGCAGCCTGAGATTTATTTGAGTATTTTTGCATTTGGACACTGACTGTAAGTTAATTGATTCCATGACCTACAGGGACAATAAGGTTTTGGGCCCCAGTACCATATTTTTGACAGCATGAAACAGCTATATCACATAATGGCGCTCGGTTGATGATGGAGGAATGCATTTCAACCTTTTTGTAACATTCGCTATTTTGTAACAAAAAACGCCAACCTCATAATCTGCCACTACAGGAGCAAATCCAATTACATGTGAACAGAGGAGGCATTATCCTACACCTTTCAACATACTGTCACAACAGACCAGACTCACACCGACGCCATGTTTTCCCTCGTTTCTTTCATCCTTAAACACAGGATTTAAAATCATTTAGAATAGGAGGACTATAGGGTTAGTTTAATTTGACTAAGTGTATTCTTTTGATAAAAATACGTGTGTTTGTGTGTTTAGGCTCAAACTTATTTTCATAATAAATTCACATTTAAAAAAAAAATTTAATTCAATGATTTTAATTAAGATAAAAACCCAAAGGTATTTAATTTACATGCATTTTCTTTTCATAAAATGTCCTTAATGCCAATAAATCCAAGAAGGCTTCCACATCAGCTTGTATAGCCTTAAACGTGCAGTTTAGCCTTGATGGAACACCGATAAGGTTGCATCTGATGCACAGCCAGAGGGGCGGCACTAGTTCGAGACGGAGCACACATTGGACAATTGACTGAGGTCATCCTCATTCATGTCAGAAATGCAACTGTGATTCTAATGAGAGGAAAACCTCACACACGTGTCTGTAGAGAGTGACAGACATTGAGGGGAAAAAAAAGACTAAATCAGATGAAAGAAACTGCATTGGAGTTAAACACACAGAGCTGTTGTGATGTGTTGTCATCGAGTCAATATCATGCACGCCCTTTCATCTACGGTGTGGAGGATTTATTTTGTGTTATTGCAATTATTGTGTTAAGATGCTGTTATTTCCTTATTAGGCGAACGTTCATCACAGAAACAACAGACATGGGGTTTAGACTTCATAATGTCTTTATTAAACTGTCACTGTCTTCTCCATGTTTGATGAAATATTGCTTTGCATTACATTAGATCCACATTTTAAAACGAGATATTTAATGTGTACATCCTATTTATTTATGTTTTTGTTATTTTCTTATATATATATATGCACCTCAGAAGGCAAAGAGTATTAATGAATTCAACGCGACCTCTGCAGTGTTAATCTGCCGGGTTAATCAAGCTAAGCAGACGAATGTAAATGATTTATATAGTAGGTAATAAAATAAGAGAAGTAAGAGCTAATATTACTTAACTGACACACTACTACATGTCTGTGTGTCACCGTTTTTACATCACATTTTGCGAAAAAGGTGGCAGAAAAGTTAAAAGGACTGTATCATCAGACGATCACATGCCTAACCCCAGCGAAGTGTCTGGTAAAATGAATCTTTGAGCAAGACTCATATTCTCATCAACCCATTTATTGCAAGGGGCTAAAAACATCAGCTATACATAAATTGTAATGGGTTATTCAGACCAACGCTGAAGTGTTTATGCCTTTGCTTCAGGCAGGCCCAGTCAGTAAAGGACAAAACTTCCTACAATAAATTATCTATTTTCAATGATTCCAACTCAAACCAGCTTCAAATTTCTAGATTCAATCGTCTCCACATTCTAGTGGAAAAGCAAGACACCAAGAATTCAAATGGATACTCTACAAAAACAAAGATCTATAGTTTTACTCCACAGAGTTCACTTCAATGGGCAAACTTTGTTTTTCTTTTATGGAGGCAGAAATCTGTTCACATTGCATATAAAATAGCCCGGATGTTCACACCATCTGGCACTGCACACCTATTATACACTTTTGGAAAGAGATCACTGAGTCACCGTCCCATTACTCCCCTCACTCTGCTGATTACATCACATATCAAATCCTGATTCCATTCTTAATACTAGTATAGTGGTGGTAACAGTAGTAGTGCTACTAGTAGTAGCAATAGTATTGATGGTGGTAAAAGTAGTATTGGCGTTAGTGTACATTTATTCACTTTGGTTGTTCTCTTCACATAACCCAACAGAGAGACACCTGGCAACAAACAACTGTCCTGTATTCATTGTTTGGTTTTTCTGTCTTTTGTCTTGTAAAACAAAAAACACCATTTCTACAGGCATGCTGAACATACGCTTTGTGAACTGTGAATTTCAATATTTGGGTCAAAACAAAAGTGTCTTCTAAGAAGTTTGTTTTACATTTGCCTGTACCATAATGCCAAACACATTTAGAAGTCAGGTTTAAAATTCCCGATGAAGCTGCTCACACTACTGTTTGTCAGTCATGGATTTAACTGGTTTTCCGTGTACAACACATTGGCACCTACACAGAGGCAGGCTTGGCAGGAAGCCCCAAAAAAAACAGTAAATCTCTGGAGTGCCGGTGCCAGGTAGTGGCATGGACGGTGACACCCCGTCACCATGGAGACACGGTCCTGATTGGGAAGCAGGCAATATCACAGCCATGGCAAAATGCATAGAGGTGAAATAAAAAGAGGGAGAACAGATACCCAGAAAAAGACAGTAAGACAGGCACTGCCCTTACACATCAATCTGTCTATAGAGCTTAAGACTTCAGTTGACAGAAAGAGATACTGGAGGACTTTATTTCTATTCAAATTGGGGGGACTTGCAATGAACTTGACTTTACCTTGTCATTAATGGCTGTCTGTATGACCTCTGACACATGCATGAAGCTTGTGGAGTCACATCCTCTGCAGTTGTCAAGAAATAGCTGCTGGATGCTGCCGAATCATTTCTGCAGTTCAGCCTTTTGTCTCAATTGCTCTCCTCAGACCACAGAAACACAGGAACTACACGTGTTGCCTCCTTTTAAAAGTTAAAGAGGAAAAGTTGGTGGTAGACTCACTGTGGAGGATAGGATGCGATTCAATCATGAATGACAGCCAGGTTCTTACCAAACCTACTGGTAATTAGTTCAGTCAGTCACATTTTGGTTGTGGAACTGGGACACACCAATCCAATGTAGTGTACTGAGGGCTTTCAGCACCATGGACAGTACCAAGGTTGAGTGGGTTTGATCTCATGATAATGAAAAAATACAATATATAAAATCAAAATGACAAAAGTATTTTTTTGTGTTTTGTGTTGTGGCAATATATTGCATGTTTTCTTCACTCATAAACTTTGAGCACTTACGTTCTCTCTTGGATCTGAAGAGAGCTGCAATTAAGGTACGTTGGGTTTTCATAATGCAACTATGATTATGTCTAAAATTTAATTCCAAACTAATGGCACGAACAGTGGGAATTGTATTTTTCTTTAATCTGCCACTTCAACACAAAACAGATCCATGTGATTAGAGTTCTAAAATAGCACAACAATGTGTCGTGGTAGTTTATTCCGTTATGACCAATACAAATCAATGCAATATTTTGTATTTGCAACGTTTCAACAATAAAGCAGGATTTTGCAGAAACAAACTAGTGAAATAAAGAAATAGAGCTCTGTCCAAGTGAAGTTATTTTGCCCTGTCATCACCTTTCATATTTATGAGTTTATGATTAAAATGTTTAATAGAACAAAAACATTTTTTTATAGATTCAGCCTCTTTATTTTGAGAACAAAGTGCACCAGATTGATGCATTTACCTTTAAAATGTACTAGATTCCTATTATTGTTTCATATTGCAATACATATCGCAGATTTTGTTTTTGCAATGTCGGCTTCCCCCAATGTCCTGCAGTCCTATTGTGAGGTCAACTTGAGTAGCACAGGATCATTTCTATTCATGTTTTATGCATATCAATGTGTCAAAGTTGGGTCACCGCAACCAGATCATGTAGATAAAGACTATAATTGTGTCGCTGCATTCAGAAAAACTTCCAGTAGCAGTTGGGATTAAAGAGAGGCGGTCTAGAGTTCACTGTACGGTCATTGTGTCACCGATGTTGCAAATCATGAAAAGAGATGTGTTATATACAGTGCACTAATATTTTTTTATAACACACTCATAGTGTGCCAGGTCCCAGCGGTGCTGCCATTCTATTCTCTAGAGCTGGCTGTTGTGCAAATGAGGGTCAACAGCACTGCAAACCGAACCACAGCACAGTTTAAAGTGGGAGCATATCATATGATGGACTTCATTTGTTTCCCAACTGTTTTACAAACCAAAGCAGTTTAATGCAAACCGATATTTCACGGCAGCCAAGAGGAGAAAAAAAAAAGCTTAGCAAACACATAAGCGCTTTAGGTCGCAGGTTTCTGTGTTAGCTTCTACCTGAGAACAAGCCCCGCCTCCTTCACTCTAACATTCACCACAAAATGAACTATTGATTTTTCATCATCATCCTCACTAACACCACCAAAACCACACGGTAGATGATTTTAATCAATTATGCATAGCCTACACTATTCAAACATGATCTGCACATTTCTAATTGCCTCCCCACTGATCTCCATGGCAACAAAGGCTCCAAGCACCACAGCAGTTTCCTCCCCGTTCCCTGCTACAATCAGTCTTGTTTCCCTCTCCCTCGCTCTAATTTCCCCTCATTAACTCTAAATCAGATATTATAAAAAAAGCAAGTAATGCCCTCATCCATTTTTAATAATGCTTAACCAAGGCTGCCTACCCACCCAACTCAGATGATCTCCTTTCCTTCCTGATGCGTTTGTCTATAGAAATAAAGCCCAAACCTATAAAGTGTGTCAACAGCACTTAGTTGGTATCGCTGTTGGTTATAAACGGTTTGCAAGTTTAGTGGGAGAAATATGTAAATCTGGAGATTAACAAACATTTGTCTGGAGAAGTTAGAACTCGTCTTAACAATCTAGTTAAGTATAAACATACTTTAATGTGGTCTCTGTGGAAGGACAGTACGATGCAACAAGTGAGTCCTCAGTCCCCGTCTCTTTGTTCATTGTTTTTTCATTTGTTCCTAAAAATGTTTTTGTTCCTATGTATTTGTATTTGATTTTTGCAAAGACAGCACTTCTGTTTAGTTTACTTACAATTTCAAGGTATACATTTTCTGGCAGAAAACAATGTAAATGTCTGCTCTTGAGGCCTGCACTTGTTTGTAGACCCTTAACCATATAAATATGTATATTTGCATTAAAAGTAAACTGGCCAGAGATCCCAATTTGAAAATTGGAAAGGTAAAGAACATTGGCATTAATATTAATACAAAATATGTGTTGGATGAATTGTTTTTACTAAATCAAAACCACTGCATTTATGAATTTGAAGGTTTTTTAGGTTGGTTTGACAGATCAAGGGTACGCTTAATTGGTAAAATTATCATGTACTACCATATAGTCATTGGCTAAAACCAGCTTCTCTTCATAGACATTTACATTTATTTCAGGGACTTTTAGTGCATAATGCCACATTTATTTATTTTATATGTATTTATTTACTTTAATTTCATAATGGCACATTTATTTGCCTACATACTCCCTGCTTATCCAACAATGGAAAAGAAAAGGCGGGTCGATGTAAGGTAGGACATTTACATGGCGTCTACGGCAGTTGACTCTCTTTTGGAGCCAGCATCAAGTGGCCATTTGAAGAACTGCAGTCCTTTGGCACTTCCACAGTGGTTTAATTTCTCAACACCAGAGGTTGCCGCCTGGATAGAGTCTGATGGCAAAATCGGGTTCAGGTCTGAGTGGGCAGTGTTTGGGATTTCACAGCACTCACGCTAGGGAGTGTGAGACTAACAACAAAAGTGGAAGCATGTGGAAGATTTTTTTTTTCCCTTCCCAGTTCTTTTCGCTTATTGAACTCACATTGACATTTACACAAACACCCCCACCCCCCCAGTCATCCATGCATCTACACCCTTACATCATGAAGGCTTCTAAGCAGTATATGGCTGCTAACATGCTCTCCCTTTGGCCTCAACTGTTGATTAGGCCATGTAGTAAAACCATACAGTCAGGTGTCTTTTATCAGCCTTTCCCCAGCCTTCAGCTTTGCCAGCAGTCAATAGCTGGAAGAGACTAATCCATAACTGCAGCAGCAGCAGCAGCAGCAGCAGCGGCAGGGTGTCTGAAGTGTGCCCACATGATTAAGAGAGAACAGTCGAGCACCATTAGCACCAACATCTGCCGAGCCGGGAGCGACACTTGTGTCCCGATATGGTAAACAGGTCGACCATAGAGGAAACAGATGAGCGAGCGTCACAATTATGAGTATGAAGTTTGCACACTCATAAGTGTGAGATGCATTTTTACATAAGACACATGCATCACATGCATGTGCCTCATCTGACACATAGATGGGCTGTTGTCAGGGATGTGGAGATAAATGCCCACCCTGCAGTAAGTGGAAAACATGATTTTGTTCCAGAGAGGATGACAAACTTGAAACAGAAAATGCACAAACATACAAGAACACATGATCCAGTGTGTGCTCACACACACACACACACACACACACACACACACACACACACACACACACACGCACACACGCACACACGCACGCACACTAATCAGCATATAGGTCGTGTGAAGTGTTTCTGGTACGTGGGGAAACCACCTTTTCCACAAAGACTTTGTTATCTTATCACATATGCACACTGCCACAAAGCTGGATGCCCATCCACTTCAAAAATCATTCTGGCGCAGCTGCATATTATAATTTAGAGTCCTAAATGAAGGCAGCTATCATATAAGCTGTATTGCAGAATCAACAATTAGTAACTATGTCACCAAGATTCAAGCAGCACCTAGTTTGCGATGACACACAAATAACGTGTCGTTGGATGCAGGTGGAACATTTTTCAGCATGTCACCTGAGCTTGCTTCTTTTAACCATTTGTGCCTATGCAATGAAATGTGATCGATCAAAATAAAACAAAACAAAAGTGTTACTGTCATAAAATATAGTGGTTGATGAAGCTGATGATGGAAAGTAGCACAGTCTTTCTGAGGTGTGGAGACATGTTTAAATGCACCATTATATAAGGTGCATTTAAACATGTCTCCACACCTCAGGGTGTAATAGAGTTTGCTGGGTGATGCACAGTAGCCCCTGGCTTTGATCGCTGTGTCCTTTGTGAGTGGGGGCCCAGCATGTGAGCAGTGTGTTTTCTATGTCTGTGCATTTGTGTAAAGCACCGCCGTCTGCCTGCGTGATGGATGCCCCTCTTTGTAGCACAGGTTAGAAGGCATCCTTGATGGGATAGGCCAACTGTTCATCACTCCCCAGCCTCTACCTTTCTTCCGCCTCTCCTTCGTTGCTCCCCTGCGCACCTCCATCCATTCTCCCCTTCCCATTGCAGCTGTACATGACAAATGGCCTACACAAGCAATGCGCTCTCCGATATCGCCATTTTTCCTCCACCACAGGCATTTCTTCACCCTTTCATCTGATTGCTTCTTTTTCTTTCTCTACCTCTATTTTTGCCATCCTCAGCCATCCATCTCTCAGGGACGGTTGGTGGTTAATGAATCTCCACTGTTTTTCATTTAGTTTCAATCTATAGCCTGACAAGTTAGACCCGTCTTTGCTGAACTAAGCCATATTACCTACCTTTTGTTCAGCTAAGCCAAAGATAGGATAACTTGTTTCTTTAAGCTATCAGTTTGAGCTTTACACTTCTGAGACTGGCTGAAATTTTTTTTACCTGCATTGTTTTGTATTTGGGTGGATTTTTAATTGATTCATAAAAAAGGGACAGACAATACAATCGTCCCGGATTATGAGAGGAAAACAGATAAACATTGAAAAGAGTCTATCTGGAGAGAGCCTGAATATGTATATGAATAGTATGTCTTAATTATCTAAGCACACATACTCTCTGATGTGTCGGTCGAATAACATTAATCTGTGTTTACCCGGAGCTGCCAGAGAAGATACCTAGGGATTTATGCACACTCTAGCTTCCTCACTCTGGTGTAACTGCTCCTTCCTCTGCTACTCATCCACTTATCTACCCGGTGATATGTTACGTGAAATGCATTAGAGTTCAGCATCGCACCTAGCCATTACCACTGAAGCTTGTTAAAGGTTCACTTTTCACTCAGGCGACGAGCTGGGGGGGGGAGAACATTTTTTATTCAGGATCAAAATTACCAATCGTCGAAGCCAAAGGAAACATCTTCTGGGACGGAGACAGGGACGTCAGCAGGCTCGTTAATGGAGGCGACTTGATAAACGGAGTAATTCATCATCAATTTCCTCGGCAACGCTCTGCAGACACAAATTCTCTGCTCTTCTGGCATGGGGAAGGGGGGGGGGGGGTGTGGGTGGGGGTGGGGTGTCCTGTCCTTGATGATTAATTTGAATAAACACAGCAACATCAACATTAATGTTGATTGCCGATTAAGTTCAGATCCATTATGTTACCCCAACTGATATGCCTACCTCAGTTTTTCTTGATCCGTCCATTTCTCTCCATCACCTAGTCATTATCCCTCTGTCCCATTTCTTTTATCCACATCTTAAATCTCTGTGTAACCATCCGGAGATTGTCACCGTGTCAGTGTGAGTGTTTGTTAGCATCAGGTGATAAAAGGTCTTGCAGCAAGGCAATCTGCTCTCTGTTAACGCCTGTTCCAATAGCTACAGTCAGCCTTATTATGTATTCTAGGCGACTTAAAACCCTAATACAGTGACTGGCACACTCCCGTGTTTATTCTCTGTCAACTAACTGAACTGGAGCGAAAGCAAGTCAGGCGAGGTTAATACGAGAAGCAAACAAAAATACTGTAAATCTTGATATGTCTAAAGAAACTACATACAGTTGCCTGGATTAGTGCTCGTCCAGTGGACGCTGAATCCCATTTGTGCCAACAAAGTAGGCCCTATTAGAAAAGTATGCTACATGGATAAGGCCTACTTACATGCATCCCAAAGGGCTAACACAAAGCATAGCCACCACTGTAAGCACAGAACACTGCCTTTGTTTGAAGAAATAAATCTCTTCTCATGCTGATGCTATTTAGTTCTGTCCGAAACCCAGATTAGAGCTGTTGAATGCATCGCCCTGAAGCTATTAAAACATAGACACATGTCATTAAAACTAATATTGTTACTTGCGGTTACGCAGTAAAAGCCAAGTGGGTTGAAAGTGTCCACACTGAGAATGGAGCCAACGTATTGACAAACAGACAAATCAAAGAAGTAAACTGTAGACCAGAGGTGGACATAAAACTAACACAGTGTGGCAAGCAGAGCTCACACACCTACAGACAAACACAAGCACGGTGCTGCCACGGATGAGAAAATTAATATGTTGCCTTTTTTCACTTTCATTAGATGGGCTTTTGTGAGCCAGTACACACAGTGTCATGAGTACACAATTAAAAAGTTGTGTTGATCAAATGTCAATTGAACAACTATTACAGATACAATTTACAGCAAGGGATCAGGGATGAACAAGTCATATGTTGGCAGTCGGTGCCTTTTTATGTCCATCACTTGATTCCACACAATTATATACAATGAAGCACCCTTCCATTCTTTATATATGAACGCATATCATATTTTTCCCTTGCTCTGCCTTTTCTAGCCAACATATTTCATGAGGCACAGAGACTGCATCCTTCAAAGTAGCTGCAGCCTCGTTAATAGTGAGTTGAATTTGAGGGGCTTTTTAAATCAACCCTGATGTGCTGTATGGGTCCCCTGTTTATCACGCTGTCATGTGGCAGCTAGTGCTGATCACTAGGTCCAAAACATGATCTCTTCCCGACGCTAAAGCCTCTACGGGTTCTTAATCTCCTGGGTTAGCCCACCCTGTGACAGCCAGAGTGTTTCTGTGCATACAAATTGCTGCTTCACTCTGCTCTCATCCCGTCAGGTATATAAGTGGCTGCGGCTAGTGCTGCCGACAGACAACTTTTACTACAGTTTCAAGGCAAAGACAAGTGGCTCTGGGGCTCTAGACAGGTCATGGCAATTTGGATGGCCACCTATAGAGAGGCTTTTCCCACATGTACAGGGAGGTATATGTTGTATTTTTTGCACAACCATGCACATAAATAACGAACACACATCATTTTGAGTCTACCACTTTCCAAGTGTCTGGGAGGCGACGGCCCTAAACAGTCAGAGATGCCCGGAGAAGTTAAATTCTAGTGTTGCTATGACAATGGCAAGTGAGTCAAAATGTGCTCTAAGCCCTAATGAGCTGCATGGGTTGACATGGAGGGCAATGAGGAGGTTTGCAAAAATAGGAACATGTGCAGAAAAGCAAGTCTGCATCCATAAGAACTCAAAAAGACTAATGGACACATGAGCACATACAGGCTCACGCTCGCAAACCAGAAACATCCTATTGTTTTGCTTCCTTTAGACAAGGAGCAACAAACAAGATCAGATTTAAACACTCATTAAAATAATGCATATGCACTATACAACGGCAGTTTTTAGGTCAAACCACTAACTGTGCTGGCTCTGGAACTACATTAATCTCCATTGTGATGCATGTAATTCACCATGGACTCAATCATGCATGCATAGTACAGTATATACATACATTACACCCCTAAAAAGGTGCATTAGACTTCACTAGCACCTGCAGGCTTTTGGCTTTCATTAGGCAGGATTATGCAGTTATGCAGAGCCTAAGACCGGATGCTTTTTGTGATCCAAGATCAAGTCCTGCAGAGTCGGTCGGACTATACCTTGTGGTATACAGCGTTAATACCCTATCTCCCCCAGACTTTGTTTCTGTAGTCGACGGTACAGGCTCTACAAAGATTAATGATCTATGCTGACGAAATGCTATTTCCTTATGCACAGTTGGCCAACAAACTTCGTGAGGATCTCAGCTTCTGAGACTCCAAAAATATGTTTTAAAAGAATAGGGTGAGGATATAGCGGCAATGCAACAACGGCATATTTAAGTTAATTTACTCAGTCGATAGTACTTATTTTCTTTCATTCCTTCCATGTTTCCGTTTTGCTGTAGAAATCCCAAAGCAATTATACTGGTCTCGACAGAGCCACTCTTTCGATTTCCAATGGAAGCACTGGCGAAACACCGTGTTTCCAACTGTCACATACCAACAGTGCAAAGGCCTCTAAACTAATAATGGAATGTATGCAAAGCAATGTGTACAATTCTGTTGTCGAAAGAAAGCAGTATCAGGAAACCTTAGTTGGATAAGGTGACAGAGTGCATCAGATGTTGAGCTGTAACAGATGATTGACTTTGTCAGGACAGTCAAACCAAATCAAGAAGAGACCCCCTAAAGTTTCCCTTCAGCTGCAATTATCGTTCAAAACCTGGACAACTTCTGACAGATGTTGTCAACTTTTACATTCGAATCTGGAGACTGGAAGGCAGGACACAGGTTTGTTTTTGTTTTGTTAAAGAAATGCCAGCAGATACAAGGAATGGCAGAACAATGATGTTATGTTTTAATGGATGACAGACCGCCAGCACGAGACTAGATATCCTCAAGACTTCTGCAGCTCAAGTGACAAAACTGTTCCTTTAAGTTAACAATCATTTACTTCAGAATTTAAGATACTTGGCATCCTAAAGTGCAACTTTTCTTCTCACGGTAGCTATTAAATGTTTGACTAAACTCTTCAAATAGACTTCAAAATATGGAAAACATCAGTAAATTATATCATTTTGAGAATTACAAATATGTTATGTTTTATTCTCTTTGAAAAAATAATAGTGTAGAAACATCCCCACCACTAGTGAGTGAATCATAACACATTAGTTGGCTTTATCCATTTGCCGTTTGAAATAAATAAAAGATGCGACGGGGCAACGCTTTATTTCTAAAAATACATTGTCGATGCAATCGACAGAGAATTTCCTGAGCGCTGTCCAACACACTGAGGCTAAAGTGTGTCCAGATTACAGTTTCTGCTCTAGGCTGGAGTATGAGGACTACATTCATATGCATGGATTTCTCCAAGACAATTTTACTTGGCAGATCATTAATATACAGTAGGTATTCATGTTCAGAGATTTGAATTTACTTTCGTTGGATCCAAAGCAGCTTCAGTGGAGCAAAAGTGGGTATTAAGAGCCTTCATCAAAGCCATAGTACAGGCGGGGCAGTAAGCTCATTGACATGGCCTAACCACAATGTTAGTGCAGCTCATTTAGTGTGTAGTATGTCTCCACACAAATATATCCAGCTTTACATATTACCTCTAGGCCATGTGACTGATGTGGGATTTCGATGGTTAACACGATATACTACTAAGTAGCAAATAAATGATCGTTTCCAATGTAATGACCCGACAATGACGTGGTTTAAACATTATTCTTAAACTATTAAATAATGATGTGGAAAAGCCTAATAGCTCTTAAAAGTCTAATGACTATAACAGTTGCTTTAGAACAGGCTAATGAAATCCATTTAAACTTATTAGGGGTCTGTAATTGGTGACTCAGGGTTTACTGCAGCTTTAAGCAAAACGCTTCTACTCCACGCTGGAGAGATTTGTCAGGTCAGATGTGAATTAAATTCTACACATAACGTACACACCTTTGCTTCTGGCATGTGGTGATAATTGAATCAGATTGTTAATATGCTCTCCTGCCCACTTCCAGCCCTTTGCTGCTCTCCCAGCCTCCTCTTCAACCCTGCCAAGAGAAGGAAGCTGCTTCACCCCTCCTGCCATTCTCTCCTCCAACGCAATCCTGCCACCTCCACCGCTCCTCTCCTTTTTTTTCCTCTACCTACCCACTTCCATCTCTCTATCCACCCGTCTGCCCACACAAGCTTCCTACCTTGATGGGTTTCCTTCTTTTCAACAAACATTAGCATATGTGTAGCACGTACACACACTTTCTCAGGGGAGCGTGCATTTTGTTGTGATTGAAAGGCTGCACTTGTAATAGAATAGCACACAAAGGTGCACATTTACCAACAGTGATTACTGTTTGAATGGAGCTCTTTGTTTAAAGATGAAGAAGAATAAATTGTCCGGGTATTTTGTTTTTCCATTGGTAGTATAACTGGAAATATAAGACTACTATGAACACCTATAGCATGTAACATTAGAGTATTATGGATAAGGAAGGAAGCTTTGCATGATATTATTGTTGTGGTTCTTTTTAAGACACAAACAAAAACAACAATACACTTGCATGCTTGCATCATTTATGTCTCAATTTTAAAGGTGATAGGCCACAAACAAAATGCTACATCCCATAAGATCAAAACTAAACTTCACATCAACTGAAACTCTTTGTTGCCAGTTCGCTGTTCTTACGACCAAATGAAATGATGAATCCGCATCGCCAGTCTGTTCTATGCTTGAGCTCCCTCAACCAGCTAATTGATAAAAATGATAAATCTCTTCTTTTCATTGTGCCCAAATGCCCAACGTTATTTAAATTGTCTCTCTTTCTAATCAGTTCTGCAGAACAAAGCAGTGTCTTCTGTCCTTGACTGCCACTTTCTAAGGATAAAATATCTGATATAAGTTAAATCATATATACGGAGTAACAGATTCAATGTCTTGGGAGATAAGGGCATAGAGGGAAGAGTGTAAAACAGGACTGTGATAACAATAACAAACTTGCAGTGAATATTCATCGTCGGTATATGTGCAGAGCTACCTGTGTGCCTGGAGTTTGGCAAGGCAGCTGAACAGATCCATCAAATGTATCTGTCGTGCAGCGTCTCGGTTTGTTTTGATGTCGATGAAGCTTGGAGGGAAGCCTCATTAGTCTAGAAACTTCAACACATGCACGCTCATAAGCTTACGTGAGTGCACTGACTCCTGCACAAACACTTTGCGTCTCCTGCTCCGATCTGACTAAATGTCTGTCTATGCGCTATAAGAACATTAGCAAACATGTTAGGCTGAGATTATCTGCTTCCGGCCAGCAGAGGAAAAAAAGTTGCGGAGTTGAACAGATTAGAAATGGCTGAAAAAAGTGAGTGACGTTGAGCCAAAGGGCCAGCTGTTAGGTGTGAAGCAGGACACTGTCCCTGATGGGATGCCATTTGTGAGTGAGTGAGTGTATTCATACTGACCCGTTCTTGTCATGACAAAGAGGGCCAACAGTCATCCATCACTCTGTCTGGCTGAGTGTGTGTCAAGTGTTCAGGTCACGCAACCTGCTGCAGGTGGAAGCAGTGTAAAGTGGCGGCCGATTGCCAGATACTGAGCTCTTGGTCCCGGCTGTGTTTCCTCTTCCACAGCGAGCAGACCCATCAGTTATGCTTCAATCTCACCTCATCTTCCACTCAGCCCACATGCTGATGCGTCCATAGTGTCATTTGATTGATATTGTAAGTATTCAAAGTGGTGGTATGATGGCTTAATTATTTTTTTAAGTTACAAATGTAAATTGCTCTGCTTCATAGTGCAAATTGAACATAATCTACAGGATCTACAGGGGGATAATAGGGGTGTTAATCAAATTACAGTCGTTCAACAATTAACTTTGCTGCTACTAAGACTTATTTAATTCAAAACGTGATCTGATATCTGCGTCGTCTTGAATCAAAAGTAGCACCGACATCCCACAATATTATATAATCACACACTATGATCAATAAATTGCGCGGTACGCCCTGTTATTAGCCAGCAGGAATTTAAATGACATATATACAAAGAAAAAAGGAAATAAGAGGGAGTCAGAGAAGGAAACATGTAAACACCCACAAAGACAAACACAACCAAATACAACCTTGAGTGGTTCATTAGGAGGATGTTGATGTCGTCCCCTACCATTTCCATCACAAGAACACAAAGTCAGAAAGTCTGCTTTGGCAGCAATCACTGGCCAAGTGGCTCAAATCACAGCGCTATTGTTTGCCCTAAACCACAATCAGAGCTGTATTGTCAGAAGTTGTGTAGAACAAAATGGCCCGTGGCTCCCCGACACAATTAAAAGCCTTTGGACATTTAGCTGCAGTGTTTTTAACACGGGAGCTTTTCTGTTGCCGACAATGATCCATCTGTGGAGGCCTTTCTCAGAGCAATTCCAAGGGAATGGACTTTAAACAATAATGTGAATACACAAGGAACAGAATGAATACTCGTTGTGTGTGTGTGTGTGTGTGTGTGTGTGTGTGTGTGTGTGTGTGTGTGTGTGTGTGTGTGTGTGTGTGTGTGTGTGTCTGTGTGTCTGTGTATAAGGCAAAGAGACAGATGTTCAAAAAGTCAATACAACAAATCCAGTAGTAGAGTTTTAAAGGCTGCTAAAGAAAGCAAAGTGTTTGGACCACAGCTGTTATTATTGGCATCAGAAACAATATCAATTCAATAAAAAATAATATATATATCATTTTACAGGTACTTTCCACACGGTTCAGTCATTTAGACTATAGGGTATTAAGAGAATATACAGTAAATATGCATGTAAAATACACAAATACACATTTATTTGAATTTAGCGTAATGGATTTGTAGTGGATACCTACATTTTGAATCTGTTGAACATCATGTCTGAACCTCCCGCTGATCCAAGATAACCAAAACAGAAATGGCAATCTAACCCTAATATTTTTTACCTCTGCATTTACGAAATGTGCGACCATAAAATACGACTGTGGCTGACTTTGAATCCAATAAAAGGACACAAAAGGACTCCCTGAATACAACACGCTTCGACCCGAGAGAGCCTCCAGCTAAAGGACACATCCTGCTGAGAAATGGCAATGAGCAGAGAATGAATTCTCTGTTTGGTCGCCTCCCTCCGCTTTGTCAAGTTTCCTTTTGCAGCTGTACATGATGTTTGTATTTCATGCTTTGATGTGCCCGTCAAAGTGTTGTTAATAAATAAAGACAAGACACTGCCACTGTGTTGGATTACCTCTGGGAATCAGTTAGATTAAGTCCAGCAGCTCACCTGCTCATTATGTTCATTGTTGCTGCTTTTGATGTCTAATATTCTTTTTATTTTTGTTTTTATCTTTTAGATACTCACATTTCTTATTCCAATGTGTCTATAATTCCACTCTGATCATTTTTGATGGGGAAACCCTCCCAATTCCCAGCATCTTTATTAAATACTGTGTCTTTATTTCTCGGGCCAAGAGGAGAGTGGAATACAAAAAGGAATTCACATTAATAAAAGTGCTCCCACGATCAGCTGGAAGGCTGACGTGTTGTTATTCCCAATCAGAGCAGAGGCTTCACATTCAGCCTCTCCCTCGCCACGCTGATTACGACATGTTTAGAATGGTGATTACATAGAGACAAGGAATGTCAGGATGTAAAGCCGAGGCAAAACCAAAAGGTGGATGAGTGTCGACTCGAAATGTCTTTTAGAGCTTCACAAAATATAGGTATTCATTTATCATAAATCTATTTCAAATGTGTTGTCGTCTCAAAAGTGTAAAAAACAAACCAAGATGTCAAAAAAAGACAATTTAATTTGCTTAGAACTTTTGCATTTTTGTTATTAATATACTAAAACATTGCTGTATGTTATCTATACCTTGCACCTCAATGTACATGCATTGTTAGTGAGACAACTCTGCAGGAGCATGTTGGCCTGCATGCTGCTGCCTGCCACTATAGAGAGCCGCTAACTGTCAAATCCAGCTCAATGTAGCCTGATTAGCTTCGGCGGCAAGCTAACGGACACTAAGGGTGTCTACTGTGCCTCAACATTTGTCTGCAAAAACAAATGAGATGAAGCACCGTGTATATACAACTTTAATTGCAGCATTGTATAGAATATTCTACCTGCTTTCTGCCTAATATTTCAGTAGAAAAGTAGCTGCAGACACCTCCACAAGTCACATCTCATCCTCAGTAGTGTTGCAATATTTGCTATACCACACACAGAATTGGTATCACTCATAACATTTGGTTCATACTAATTAGGGCCAACGATCAGAACTGAGTGATAGAAGGTATTTTGATACACACATTGGCATCACGGCAGTAGAACATCGCCCTGCAGGTACCTCCCGCATCATGTACGTATCCACTCGCATCACTGCAATATCACAAGTATTACTAAATAAACAAGTGTTGCTGTATTACCGACCAATTCAGTTAGTCAAGCGTATCGCACAAGTCTATATTATTATTCTGTGCTTCTGTGAAGATTCATAATGCGTTTCCCTCTCCATCAACTGCACATCAATAAACAGAAATTCATGCAAATTGTACAGAAACTGTACACTCGATTGCATTGTTGACATATGGGAGAAACAATACAAGTCTCCGTAGAACTAAATCCTAGAAATGCGTCAATTCACAATTTCTATTCACTGTGTCGTTCTCAAAGACGATGACAATAGGGCACTATAGGTGCAAATGTGACTTAACCTTAATGCCCTTTGATATACACACACACACACCAGCAACCTACACAATCACACAGTGCACACCACACAGTCACCACACAATGATGAAGATGTTTTGGAAGTAGTATGGAAGGTCGTCCACTCTTATGACCATTAAACCATGTTACACAGTAAAGGCTGTTTGTCACCGAGGCCCCGGTGAATCAGAGCAGTCCTTGGTTACACCCTCAGGCATTTATCAAAGGTTTCCCATGTATGGCACAGTGTCCTTCAAACAGAATTCATATTAAAGGGCAAAATGCACAGCAGAGGTCAGCTGTAACGGTATCTCTGTGCGTTCTTCAGTTCATTAGAATGAGTCAATTGAAAACACCATTTTTAAAAGAAAAAGGTGAAATTAATGAATGCAAACATCCACTTAGACTTTAAAATACGATTTGAGCAACCGCTGTGTAGTTTAAACATATTACTGCTCTTTTCTTTGATTTTACTGACAAGGACATGGTGCGTACTCAGCAGCTCATTTGCATCTTCTAAATGTTTCCCTTTCACATTCTATTACTCAAACAGTCTGAGCTGTCATCGCAAGACGACATCAATTACTGTAAACTACAGTACACAACGTCTTCTTGCAGCAGGAAACAACAATTTCAGTGAATGGGGATACACAATTTTTTTTAAAAAGGTTAAACCAAATAGTAAATAGTTTTTCTCTTCGGTGCGATAACACGGCGGAACCGTTTTTTGGATATTAAACTTTGAAATATAGTCACTGAAGTCAGATTTTGCCGTTTATGTTGTACTTCATTTTCTGTTCAACAGCTGGCAGCCCTATCAAAAACCCCGACATGACTGGGACAATGTCGTCCCAGCAAATCAGCTTTACCACACAATCAAATCAAACAAGTGGGCTGCTGGGAAGGGATGGGAGATTTTCTTTTAAATGTTATTGCTGGCAATACTGACGGAAAGGGGACACAAACACCTGTCAGCGTTCTACATGACATCCCGGCCTGTTTTGAATTCCAGTCAAGGCGGCGATGGGGCCGGAGCAAAATGGAGCTCCATCGCTGTCGGAGGCTGTCAGCGCTTTAATAACAGAGAGCTCTTCTGCCGTTCTTGCACGCTGACAGGAATGCAGATATTTCCTTTGTCTATGTTTTTGTCCCCCTTGCCCCTCCTTTCTCCAATGCAACCATCCGTACATCTCCATCACCTTTTCTTTTTTTTTGTTTGCCTGTCCAACCTTAGAGCCCTTTGAGATCAATTATAATACAAGTTGAGGTGAGATATAATGTTATCCACATGTGTTCCTCCCTTTGTTTATCCTATTCCCATCTTTTCAGTCTCAGCTTCCAACAAAATAAATTCCTTCCATTACTAACCGCTTACTCTCTCCCCCCCCCCCCCCCCCCGTTCACGCCCCTCCCTTATTTCCCTTCCTCCTCTGATCTGTAAGGCTGCTCGTGTCTCTAAAGTCGCCCTAATCTTACGAACATCAGCTCTGTAATGCGTCTCATTATGAGTGGTGGGCATGGCAATCAGAGCTATAAAGCCACGCTCTCCTCCAACCCTCGCCTCCCTTAAATCCACTTTAATTCTAGCTCCTGAGTGTGGCGCACAGGGGGTCGTATATACATTCAAGGCCAAGACTGGAACACACTCGCACACTTCAGCTACACACAGCGACACCCTGACCATTCTGATTCCGCTGATAAAGACAAAGATGCCATTGGAGAAATTCCTTGACATAGCGATTGTGTCTTATGAGTAGATTTGCATCCTTCACACCTCCAGAATAAGGTTACTTCACATTTCTGATGCTGTGAAAGACACACTGCACAGGATTTACACATGCAGATAAGAAAAGCTCACAGCCAGGGACAATGTCTTAAGATATCGCTGGTGTTATGCAAGCTGTTGCACAACCACATGCACATTTTAATTCAATGATCATACCCAGTGTGTTTTTTTAGCATCCACAGCCCTCCATATGGCTCCTTCTCCCATGTGACAAAAGGTAAATAAAGCTTTTCCTTTTACATAGTGTATGTGTCTATGTTTCACTGTTTTCTTCTCCAGGAGCTGCTGCTAATTAGAAGCACATGAAAGGAGGAGAAAAAAAAAGAAAAACCATAGAGGGCTTAAAGAATGTGCGAGTATGTTTGTGTACTGTAGACGCGTCTGCTTGTAAAATTGGCAATGCTGTCACTGTGTATATTACAGGGTAGACAACCACATATTTGCACTCTAATTTTGTTTGTGCTTCACCTTCTGTCATTTAGAAAACACAATCTATCCCTTTATACGTGACCAAATTGCTTGTGAATCATTCTGAATGCATCAAAGTGTGAAAAAAAACAAAAAACACACAGGGCAGATTGCAAGGGGTGCCAACGCAGACTCCACATCCCGGCTGGGACTTTGCTCTGCTCGTTGATAAAACGGCAAATCCTCAAACTAAATCGATGATTATGAAATAAAGCTAACCCATGCTGGGCGATAAAGATTGGATATTGAATATTCTCCTCACTCCTAAACTGCAGTGTAGAAGGTTACGAGAAAGAAAAAAATATATAGAGAAATAAAAACACACGGAGAGGTGTCATGTGTCATGTCTCTTCTTTGATTTTTTCTTTCACATTCCAATTCAGAGACAAAAGCAAAAATCAAAGAAGAGAGAGAGAGAATGTATTTTACCATATTGTTACATTTCACACACTGTAAATATTTCATGTTGAGATATTAAGCGGAGGATGTTGCAGTCAAGGACAGGCTCCAAAGAAATCATATATAAAGGTTAAATAGAATATAAGATTCCTTCCAACCGACTGTCCCTTATACATAATCAATAAAGTGTGATGGCTACAGGTATATATAATAATTGGTTATAGACAGATTAGTCAGTGACATGTGGACAAAGATTCAGCAAATTGAAAGAGGTTAAATATTTGTGTGACTACATGAACTATACATTTGTATCAAAGAGTGGCTTTGTGGCTTTGTTCGGGCGGAGAGAGATGGCGCTTTGAAAGCACCGGTATCACAGCAAGTGTGATATCAAATTGAGAGCGTGAATCTATGAGCACAGAATATTAAATCAAGAGCACAAATTAGTAACTGAAGAGCATGCAGTGGTGTTTTTCTTTCTTCCCTTCACGACACCTCCCGGGCTCTGTAGATTTTGAAAAACTGACATGAAATGTATTTTCTAAAGTATGGCCCACTTTATCTGCAGTGACACAACAGCCTTGAGTAAAATGACGGAGGGACACAATGAGTCTAAAAAGAGGAGAAGTGTTGCATAACTGTCTCGTCTACATTAATTACCTCTCTGACAACAGAATGTGAGCTTTGCAGTTAAATGAAAGGGAATAGAAGAAAGAAATGGTGAAACAATATATGAGATAGTAGTGAGGCATTTAATTATTCATATTAACATATTCCCTCTTATCTGATATTTTTACTAAGCTTGCTTACAGAGATGCTAAAAAAGATCAGGATCTGAAGTGTAGAACATTTCTAGATTGGATGTTGCACATCTACTATGTTGCTCTGTGTTTGATCTTTCTCCGATTAAGTGAAAACAAAAATGTTGTTTGATTCCAATTCATGGGATATTATATTCCAAATGCATAGGCAGACACACACACACACACACACACACACACACACACACACACACACACACGCACGCACACACACACACACACACAGGTCAAAGAGAAAGACAAGAAGACATTAAGGTGAAAGATGATGATTGTTTCTGTCAAGTACATATTTTTAGCATAGTGAGCAAATGTCATTGTATGGAAACCAGGCGATGTCACGCTGTCGTAGTACGTGTATATGTATCTGTGTGTGTGTGTGTGGGCATCATGTAGACACTGGCAGGATGACGCACTTTTATGATGTCACCTGTCCTCTGGAACAGATTGGAATTAATTGGTCGGCCGTTTCACAGCCGCATGTCTTTTTTTTAACAAGAGCATCTATGACATACACACACACACACATACACACACACACACACACACACACACACACACACACACACACACACACACACACACACACAAAACTGCACGTAGCTGTTCTACTAAAACTCAATCATCAGGTACAGAGTGGAATATACTTCACATAGCACTACACTCAATGAAGTACACAAAATGTTGTGATTGATTCATATCAAATTGTACGAGGTCTGTTAGAACATGCACACTCACTCACACACACACATAAACATAAATTACATAGTCTCTCCCTCTCTCCATAAACACATACACTCTTGCAGCTATTGGCCCTCTTGTTCTCACAATGTTCGCCGTGGCCCTTACAACATGAATCCAATTGAGACTGTGCAGCGATATATCAACCTTAGCCACGTAGCCTGACTGTGTCCTAGCCCCAGAGCAAAACCTGTTCTGCTGGTTTCTGCAGGCCTTCGCAGCACTGATAACACTCCAGGTCTGCCGGCCCCCATTTATCACCTCCATGTACCAGCTCACCGGATGCTTTACTCCACAGCAACACCACTGGACGGGAAAAGAGTTGTGGATCCACTGATATCATTTCTTTCCACTGACAAAATAATTATCACAGGGATCTGTGTCAACTACCTGGCCAGCTCGTTAGCAATTAATAACCCCTCCAGACCTCCAGTGTACGAGAGAGACGGCCTGTGGTCGTTCTCATAATGTCCGAATACGTCTGAACTAAAACATTTATAACTCTCCTCATTGGCTAAAATGTAATGCGTAATATTTATTGTTACATTTGATAAGACACTTAAGCTTGTGCATGTGGGTGTTTTTGTGGTACAACAATAACTGGGTTTTACAACGACCAGGTTAGTGGCGAGAATGTAAACACCAACCTAACCAACGACCTAATTTCTCCCAGTAACCTCATTTGCAACCTAATTCCTAATTTTATGCATGCATGTAAATGTAGTCAATGTGTGTTGAGGCGGCAAGGATGGATATTAATGCAGGACTTTGGTATCTATGTCCTCTGTCCCGTCCCCCCCCGTCTCCAAAGCTAGTGTGTCGCTTTAGATCAGCTACTTGTACTGGTCAATATACTGTATATTGTGGACCGTCTAGAGAGATATATAGAGAAGGGAGGGGCTGCGATACAATCCTGTGCCAGCTGCTGACATTCAAACATCCATTCAGCAAACATTCACACACTGTGTGAGACCACAAGCCATGAAACCAGGGTCCTATCAAACGCTAGCTAGTCCACCATAAAACAGCAGAGCAGTGAAGCAGCAGCCACACCACCAACTAGGCTCCCGGCCCTTGTACTGCTGGCAGTGGAGTTCATTCCTGCTGGTTTATGGCATCGGATATGACATAAAACTGTTTGCTGAGATGGACGAATCAGTTTAAAAAAAAAAATGTTTGACCTGAAAACCACAAAGCCATCTCTATCAACTAATTACTTTAAAAAAAACACCAGTACCACAATGTTAATACACCATTACACTGGGTGAGTTCTAACATATACATTCTCCAGTCATCAAACACACTCCATCCATTAATCTTAGATAAGCAATGTTCATGTTTCATGTCCATACAACCACGAGCTGCATTAATGTGTGTAATGAAATATCTACGCAGTGGAACCAGGAGCCATCACACAACACTGAGAACCTGTGTGTGTGTGTGTGTGGCTCGACAGAACCGACACGGCCTGGGAAGCGCAGAGCACTTATCACTAACAGATACACAGTGACTGCAGCATGCCGGGGCTTGAGGGCCCCAGGGCCTCAAGAGTGAGAATGTCAACGGCAAAACAAATAAAGTAAAGTATAAAACACTCAAACTTAATTTTGATTTATGTCAAGTACAGTGTATTGATACATTATTAATAAGTAGCATATTTCCTCAGTTTGTTTACAGAAATAGAGGTCAGTTGTTTTCACCACAACCCGATTTGAGTTTCACCGATTTGACAAATGATACAGTACCAGTTTAAAATGTTACATTTACAGCAGTTGATCTCCGTCTCAGTGTTTATATAACCTTTTTAATATTCTTCTTACATCAACAACTGTTTTTGTGTACAATGCAGCCTTTATTTTACTTATTTTCATTTAATTATAATAATATAATAATAATAAGCTTTATTTGTATAGCACCTTTCATACAAGAATTACAGCAGAAACATAACAATTAGTACAAGATTAAACCGAATAAGAGCATTTACAGTACAATAATCACAGTGATGATGTAATTGAGTCTGAAGTAGCATTATAAAAATAGATAAAAATAGCAGAATTAAAATAGTATGAAATAGCAGATAAAATAGCAGAATTAAAATAGTATGAAATAGCAGATAAAATAGCAGAATTAAAATAGTATGAAATAGCAGATAAAATAGCAGAATTAAAATAGTATGAAATAGCAGATAAAATAGCAGAATTAAAATAGTATGAAATAGCAGATAAAATAGCAGAATTAAAATAGTATGAAATAGCAGATAAAATAGCAGAATTAAAATAGTATGAAATAGCAGATAAAATAGCAGAATTAAAATAGTATGAAATAGCAGATAAAATAGCAGAATTAAAATAGTATGAAATAACATTGGAGTCTTGTGCCTAGTTTCCCTATATGTGCCGTACTTAACAACCCTCCTTCCGGGAAACCACATTCATCACACCATTCTTGTAAATGTTTTAAACTATCAGAGCCATATTTTGAAAGCATGAGATCAACAATGGGCCCTTCAACTGGTTTACTCCCTTTGCTACCCGTTCCTGGTAGTCTTTGATTTACGTTTACAGCGTCAACCTCTTTATTGACCATTTTGGCAAACTCTTGGTTAAAACCTGCTTCATAAACAAACCCCTGTTTGTTAAGTTTTATGAAACCTATCGGTTAAAGCCAGTTTTTCTCCAATATATTCTTTAATCTTTCACTTTTCCACTAATTGTGTAAAGAACATGTAAACACATTTATCAGAGAAACTTCATAATTGACTGAAATGATCTTTTCATTTCTGTCCGTTTAGTAGAAAAAGGACAAAATCAGATTTTCCATTAGCACAGGTCAGATCAGATTTCTGCTGTGGCAATTTATAATCTGATACAAGTCTTAGAGCTGCGGTTATGCAAAATAGAGAAGCAGGAAGAGTGTGTTTGTGAAGCAGCTAAATGTGCCACAAGCTCAGTGTCTGTAATAATGATGTATGAACTATCTGCGTCACTGCGTTATTCCTTAAGGTTACAAAACACACACACACACACACACAGACACACACAGACACACGAGTATCGACACCAGAATCAGACTACAGAGTTGAGTGCTTTATATACTCAATACTTCAGACTTCTGCTTAAATCACTTTAGCCCAGTAAATACTGCTGCCAGTCAGACTGACAACATGCACTGTAGTCTTGTTTGCTGTCACTTGCATTGGATGAGATGTAACATTATTAATAAATAATGTAAATGTGTGCACCTCATACACACTTCAGACCAGGTGGACAGAAGGTTTTCTAAAGCCAACCGAGTGTGATACACTAAAGTGGAAATGAAAAATTAATTGAAAGAGGAAATATAATATGCATCTTTATTTTATGAGGTTGCTTGACACTTAACATAGCATTTACAATGTTTAATATGCCAATCAAAGGTGCGTTTCTAAATGTTATTTTTATTATTTGCTTTTGTGTGTTTGATTGTATTTCTTTGGTGCTTTCCATTTGTTTCATCATCTTATCTCCTTATGTTTCTATATTTTATTAATCCTGTGAAGCACTTTATAGGTGTTTGGATATCTAACCCCACTCGCTCGAGTCCATGATGAAGATGGAGATGTCACTGCCGATGATGACTTACAGACGCAGAGTGTGTGATGTATGATCGCCAATGCTTCAGTACATGTGAATGTCCACTATGGAAATCAGGTTTGTCTCTGTATATTTCCCAATGGTTAAGATAAAACAATATTTAAATACTGTATATTATATATATATATATTTATAAAACCAAACAATCCTAATCTGTAATTCTACATTAACAGAGCAATAGTTTCTGCTGCTTGTGTTATCAATGTATGATCATCAACGCCCGAGTCACAATATTATCATAAGACTCAATTAAACCACATTTCTACGAAGCTCAACAATAAATGGACATGACCTCCCTCTGTCTCACACACACACGTATCTCTTTACAGTGCCGCTGTGTGCAGTTCACAGGTGTGCGCACACAGTCCATTAGTGTCTGCAATAGTGGATGTTTTGCTTTGGACTCTGTCTGCCATCGCCTCTTCAGACCCACAGTCGCACTGTCACGACCCTGCGGCAACACAGGCAAGTGTTGCTCTAAATGTGGGTGTTTGTGAGAGTCAAAGAGAAAACAAGATTGAGTTCTAGACAGTCGGAGTTAGAATGAGAACATGTGTGCCGAGGAAAGTGATTTGCTTGTGTTCGAAGCAGCAATTCAGGGTTTTACAGCTTTAAAGTAACATTTAGGATTAAATTCATGTCAGAATATGATTTTGTTTTTCTTAGAAAATGAATGTACATTGTTGCTCTGTTTTCTTTTTTTAAATATAGGTAATGAATACCAAAAAAAATAGTACTTCCACTATCAATTTATTCAGAGTCCTTAACTGGTTTAAGGATTGTTCCTCTAAATACATCCTCTCAAACACATAGCTTCTTGTGTTTGAGAGGATGGATCTGGAAGCTGCAAGAGGTGTGTGCTCAGTGGGAATGAACAGATGAAAAGCGATGTAATTAGCACGTGTAGTAATAGTCACCATAGAAGAACTCACAGCACCGCCACTAACGGTAAATCAAATTCCATCAACAGGATATCAACAGCGACATAGTGGACACTGGCAGAATTTAGGCCACAGAAAATAAAGTGTCTTCTAATGAAAAATTATGCAAATTGGTCCTCATGTGGCGATGCTTCTTATCTTCCGTTTGCAGTGTGCACACAGAGCATCATATACATCAAACAAGGAACGAATGTAATCAAGTTAGGGAGTGAATGTAGTCAATTTTAAAGTCATAACGGTGAAAGTGTACAGATGTGTAAGTGTGTGATGGCGTGTGTTAATGCAGCCTATGTGATAGGCTTGGGGCAGTACCCAGCACCAGCTGTTGGTAATAAGCTGTGGCTGTTAATGAATGTTCCCTCTAAGCTGTGGAGCTACAGGGCACCGAGGCCCATCTACAGCAGTGGCCTGGCCCTATACTTAGCAAACACCCCTACTGCTCCCATAATATAACCACATTACTCTGCCCTTTTTCTCTCCAGACCTTTCTTCTCACATGGCAGCTCTTTCTCTCCCCCCTCATGGGGTCAAATCAACCTAATAGATCTGCAATGAGCCTGCAGAGCGTTGTAATGAAGTTCAGCCTTGGGCTCCACACAAACACCAAAGGACGTTGTATGATTTGATGCCAAGGAGGAAATGTGAACAGATATTGTAGTTTTTGTGTTCCTTAAAACATAGGGGGATTAGCTGCAAGGTTCAAGATAGAAGGATATTTTGCATGCGAGGTTTTCGGTTCATAGTCTCGCTTCCTCACGATTCTGCCAATGTGTCTTACAAGAGTGCATTTGCACACTGCATGCACAAAAAAAACAACTCTTAAATACCAAGCTCACCTCCTCGACATGCTTTGTTCTCCCTTAACCTTTCATCTCTGTATATTTATTTCTCCTCCAACACATTCGTGGGTCTTTGTAGTCACACTCTGAAAGTCTTTCTCAGGAGATACAGGTTTTCCTCACAGTGTACAGTATCTGCCCTATTACAAAGTTAAAGAATCACCACCTTTGTCACACAATCAATGTCTTTACTTCTACAAAGCTTGGAATTACTTTTACTGTTCTGTAGTAAGTGACAAGGCACGGCAAGGCAAGTTTATTTATATAGCACATGTCATCAACAAGGCAATTCAAAGTGCAAAACATGAAAAGCATTTAGACAACGAAACACATTATAAAATGGCACTATAATACAATTTAAGATAAAGATATGAATAATTATATGATTTAACAGAAGGCAGCGGCAAACAGAAACGTCTCTTTTTTTGGGAGACAGAAAGCAGACCCACCCCTGACTACCTGAAAGTTCTGGATGGTTCGTAATTTAGCAAAAGATCCAAAATGTATTTTGGCCGTAAACCATTGAGTGCTTTATAAATCAACAGGAGTATTTTGAAGTCAATTCTTTGACGGACAGGAAGCCAGTGTAAAGCTCTCAAAACATTTGCTTTTTAAAATTGCCGATGGAAGCTGAGCGAGGACTTTTAATCGTTCCTCCTTGGCTCTAAAAACAATTACCTCAGCTTTGACACATCCAATCATTGACTTGTTCAATGCACTTACTCAGTGTTTGTATTGGACCATAGTCCACTGGTGAAAGGGTTATGTAAATGTGTGTGTCGACTGCATAGTTATGGTAACTTATTTTATTACTTATTTGTCAGAATTGTCACTTATTCTGCACCAGTGGAAACAGGCCCCAGAATGGAGTCTTGAGGAACTCCGCATGTCATATTTGTCCACTCAGATTTGTAATTACCTATAGAAACAAAGTAGTGCCTGTCCTTTAAGTAGGATTAAACCAGTTGAGTACTGTGCCAGAGAGTCCCACCCAGTTTTCAAGTCGATCTAGTAGAATGTTGTGGTTTACCATGTTGAATGCAGGACTGAGATCTAATAATATCACTGTCTGTGTTTAAGCGGATGTCGTTGAAGACCTTCACAAGAGAAATCTTAGTGTTGTGGTGAGGTCGAAAACCTAACTGGAAAACATCAAAACAGTTGATTTGTTCAGAGTTGATTTGTTGTTTGAAAAGGGCCTGTAATTGTTCATTAGTGACGTGTCTAGTTTTTTTTTTTTTTTTAAGAGTGGCTTGATGACTGCAGTTTGCACAGGGCCTGTGGGAATACACCTAAGAGACATGTTAATGATATGCAAAAGATCTGAGGCCATGCCATTTCTTTTTTTAAAGCATGTTGGTAGAATATCAAGGCAGCAGGAGAGGATTTCAGAGGTTGTAGAATTTCCACCAGCTTATTATAGTTGATCGGATAAAATTGTGTCATGGTATTTGAATTGATTTTAAGTGGACACAGGGACAACACATATCCTGTACCTGATATGGAGGCTTTGACTGCTTGTCTAATTGCCCTGGTTGATAGAAGTTCAGACGCTACTGACACAAGAGGGTTTGTTAGTCTGTCGACGGTAGCAAACATGGCACGTGCATTATTATTGTTTTTGGCAATGATATCAGAGAAAAAAGGACCGTCTTGCATTTCTCAGTTCCAGATTATAAAAGAAAAGTCTCTCTTTATAGATGTCATTATGCCAACTGCGTTCACAGCCTATCGACAATCTTTTTTTTCTATTGTTACCGGCATGCCATTTCTCAAATGAAGATCTTTTCTTAACAGAGACAGCCTTCACCTTGGTGGGTATAATATTATCAATAACATTTGTAATTTTAGAATTTAAATGATCTACAAGCTCTTTTACTGAGACTCTAGAGAGGGCAGGTGTGGAAGAGAAATTCTGAATAAATATTGTACTTGCGTTTTCAGTGATTTGTGACTGTTTGAACATTGGTGTGCACAGAGATAAAGTTCTGACAGAAAACACAGGAATGATCAGATCAACATCGGTCACCACAACCTTGGAAATGTTCAGACCCTTGGAGACATTTAAGTCCAGAGTGTGCCCCTTATTGTGTGTGCTCCGTTACATGCTGAGTCAGTCCATAGTTATCAAGAACACAACACAGTTATTTAGCCCCTCTGTCCTGGGGGTTGTATACATTGATGTTAAAATCACCAACAATAACTACACGGTCAAAGTCGATACAGACTATAGACAGCAGTTTGGTAAAGTCATCAACAAAAGGTTGCACAGTATCAGTAGGTGGCCTGTAGATATTTAGGAACAAAGCTCCAGAGGAGGAATCAGAAAAGCCACATATTCAAAAAGAAATAAAGTTTCCATAAGATATCTTCTGGCATTAAAAGGGAATCATTAAACAAAATGGCAACTCCAACCCCTTTCTTATGCACTCTAGCCTCACTCATAAAACTGAAATTGGGAGGGGTTGATTTGATGAACAGCTGCACTGTTATTTTGGTCAAACCAATTTTCAGTTAAAAACATAAATTCAAGATTGTGCACGGTGATAAAAATCATTGATTAGAAATGACACTTAATAAAGCTGTGTGCGTTAAAAGCATTATCTGCCCAATTACTTGTGACAGGCTGTGGCTGACGGATGCCAAACGTGATACATTTGCACACCTGGTTGATTGCTTCCTGTTTCTTAGCAGATTCACCAATATTTTTCTAATACCTATCAAGACAGAAATATGGGGATGCTATCAGGCAAGCAGGGCCCTGGCTTGTCCTGGAAGGAGTCATGAGTGTCATCAGCCTTGCAGCCGGGACCCAGCACCTTATCAGGCTGGGGAGACATAGGATGATGCCGTGATTGAGGGGGGGTAAGTTTGGTTCCGTCTGTAACCAGATCCTTCATTTGGTCAGTGAACTCCAAGAGAGGGGAGGAGGGAGGAAGGATACTTGGAGAGAAGAGTGAGCTCGATGAGGATTGGTGTTGATAGAGGGGGGCGAAGGGGGGAGGAGAGTCCTCCTTTCATCTCTGAAGTCTCCCATGATCAAAACTCTACTCAGGGCATGTTCTGAGGTGGTTCTCCTCCAAGGTTTCTGCCACACTGTGTTAGCTGTGTTAGCGGTGTCAGTGGTTAGCTTTCCCTGCAGCCTTTTACTTTCTGAGTTACTTTCAGCCCTTACCCTGCTGTGTGAAGATCAGATTATCCAGGTAATCAGAGGGAGATTTTGGGTCCTGCAACAGTGGAGCAAATCTGTCCGGCAATTGCACACTTGTTTGTTGGGGAAGTTTGATGTTATTTCCCCCTTTCCTGGATGATAATACTGTAATGTTGCAGGCCAGCCGGTCGCATTACAAATCTCAGAGTGCTGGGCTCTGCCTCTTAATCGTTCTCCCAATTCCGATGGAAATGATTTAGTCTTAGGCTTTGCACCAAGTTACTTCCAGGGAGGACTATCACTTGTAGATGTATTAGCAAATTAGTAAAGTGGTCTCGTTCACACATAGATCATTCAATTCCACATTCACACTAGTACATTTTGGTTTCCAGTACTGTAATCTTTTGTAAAAGTTAGAGGTAGTCATCCGTGCAGAAGGGGGGCATCTTGATGCTATTTAGCTTTAACTAAGTACCATGTTTCCAGTCACTGCAGTCTAGGCTTGTGCTGTTGGTAGGCCACGCTAACGTTATACTGAGTTCATAAAAATGTTGAATTATGGCAAAAGCCAATATCTGCAAAATATACAGTTCCAGGGATTTATAAGTATCCAGGAGCCGCTTGCTTGAAGTTTCTCACAGAAGAAAAATAAGAATATCAGCAAAAAGCTGCAAGCAAAAGGCGAGAGCAAGCAGAGAAGCGTCCGCACGGTAAGAAAGCAGGAAGTGAAATGGACAAAGTCTTTCAAGAATCCTGAATCAAATTATTGCCAATTAGTTAATACAGGAAGTATGTCTTCTCTGCGCTGTGATCTCTGAAAGGCAGGGAAGATTAAGTTGTGTTTTTTTGAGTGAAGGAAATCAAAACTGAATGTTGGTGGTCTGTGCAACTCCTCTTTGATTTGAGGATTAGAGCTATAGACTGTTCATCGCTGTCTTAACAATTACTCTGAGGCTCATGGAAGCCGACGCCGTTAATCTTCACACGCTGGAACCAATGTAGATCTCGCGGTGCTCTCCATCTCTTATTCCTTGTGTGTAGTCTCTCAGCTGAATACACTAAGCTCAACGATCACACACTATCGTCCCAGCATCATTTATAACAATCCAACGCAATTCCTCAGCAGTCAAGATATTACAGTTTAATTTATTCGTTTGAGACAGGACAAGGATAAAATAGAACAGCGGTAGGTTTGAGTGATTGCCATGTCAGGGATTCTTTCAGCCTCCGAAAAAAAGGCAGAAAGTCAGCAGAGCAGTAACAGAGTCACTGTCAGCAACATTAACATTTTACAAGTCAGGATTTATAGTCATTAGGGTTAATGATGTTATTTCTAAGTCACATCACAGTCACACTGAATATAGAGTCAGACCTTTATAGTTGTATATACTGGGAGAAACAAACATGCTTTTTCTTTTCCACCTAGCATTAATATTTGTCTTGACTCCTGAGGGACAAATGCTGTTTATAGACCTGAATGTCATTGACCTGAGCACCTATTATCCAAACCAGCTCCAGCGTGAAAGAAATGGTTCCAAAAACAATGAAGACCACATCTGTATACCAACAACAGATGCATACAAATGCATCTAGGAAAATGGATTAAATAATAACGTCCTTGTCAAAAGAAAGTCAGGATACTCATGGGTAACAAGCAAGACGTCCAATGACGGTTTTAAATAATGCATACACTACAAGAGACAGACTTTACCATCAGTTGCAAATGTAATCCAGCTAATCAGGATCTAGTCCAAATGATGCATATCAATGCCAGAGGAAAGTGAATAATGTTTAAATAGAGTACTAGGGACACAAATAATTATTACTTTCACATGTCCGTGTATCATTGTCCAATCTATACATCTATGTTTCCTTCCACATTACCTGGTTCAAGTTTCCGCTGTTGCATTAAGCCAGTGGAGCATAAATGGCGCCTCAAATGGAGCAAATGAGTGGCCGTTTAATTGTAGTGAATTAAACTGTTTCCCTGCTGTAGTAGGTGAGAGCCGGACGCCTCAAGTAGTAATTATCTCAGGTAGATATCTCATTACCACCCTACTCTAGTATATAAATGTGGCCACTGACTTGGGAGCTATATTGTGGATCAGGCATTTTGTTGTGATCCTTAGAGGCCGTGCTGTTTATCACTAGGCAGGGGGGGGGGGGGGGGGGGGGGGGACGTAAGTACTGGTTGTGTTTCCAGGGAGTTTTTATTGTCTTGGTTTTTGTGGAAGATGTTTAAGACTCGTTCAATTAAGTAGCCAGGTTGCTGCCATCAAATGGAACGTTGCCTCTGTGTGCAGCATTTAAATATCAAATTAGGACAGTTATGAACCGTTTCAATGTTCACTGAGGGGCTGTTCCTTCATGGCTGCGTTAGCCCAGAATAAAGCAACTTTACATAATGAATTTCCCAACTGTGAATACACAATGTGAGACTTTGGGAGTTGTATGAAAATATCTATGACTGAATTTAAAAACAATAGCTCAAGGTATTGACACATTTTGTCTGAGAATGATATATTATACATTATATACTAACTAGAACAATGTGTTCTAAGTGCCACCCACCAACACAGAGCCTGAATCCCTCATTTTCTCATCTTAATTGTAGATGTGTGGTTCACTGAGCATCCTGAGTACCATGTGTGGTGAGCAGGCCAATCCAATTGCAGCTTCAGCTTCAAGAGGCTTCTGCTGGCTCTGACTAGCCTGAGGTTGGCAGTCAAAGGAGGGAGAGAGAAAAAAAGGGAAATGAGAGAAAGAGAGATGCTAATCATCTGAGCCGAGGAGAACAAGGCTTTAGAGAGACAGACAGAGAGATGTGCACAGAAAGATGTCTCTGCCTCTGCCAATGCCATTTTTTGGAGTCAGAATGAAATTCAGCAGTAGGATAAAGATCTGTGTTTGTAGTGTGCGTGCCTGCCTCTACATTTAAGGGACATCCGTTACCTCTGCCACTACCTGCCTCATGAGCCTGACAGTGAATCGAAAAATGTGACTGTCTAGAAAAACGGCAATATTATTTGTTCGGCAAGGATATAGTTTGGACCCAATGTCAAAATTCTTCGACTGGTGTGAAGCTGGGTGAGACATTTGTTCTAATGTGGATTTGGACATTATATTTTTAATTGGATGATGCGAGTGAGATTTAGCTAGACTTTACAACAGCCGATTCAATTTGAAAGAAACTTAGGAAAAAGATCTCACCGCTGCAATACGTTTGGACCAATAAAACTAATTGGACAAAGATGGTGCTGCAATCACAGGTTAATGACTGCTCCACTGCAAAATTGGACATTTGTAAAGTCACTGAAAATAAATAGTACTTATTCATTTGTATAGACACCTTCATAAAAAAAAAACCCAGACAAAAACTATTCTACCCGAAACTAACAAATCGTTAAACACTGTTACCTTACTTATACTTTTGGAATTTGAATTTGTAGACTGACACAGTTTGTATCTCAAAAGCAAAACTGAATTATCTGCTTCTTTGCCAAGTGGTGTTAATGAAGATTAAACTCAATTTCCACTGGCACCCCAGATCAAATTTTAATTAGTTTTTATTCTTCCCTTGCTGGATCTTGATTCTTGCAGGGTGGTAAGAAATGGGTGTGGTATTTGAATATCTGTAGCCACATTCCACTGCACCTGCACTCGCTGGACAAAGCTAGACAAGCAGACACACACACACACACACACACACACAAATAAACTATTTACGTATAAGGATAAGGAGACATGCTTGAATTATCACAGCACAGAACTCACAGGGGGAAATATTTACCGTAGGATTGGTTAAAAAACATTTTTACCATGACTGTATGCTTTCCTCATTGCATGCCTACACATTCTGCTGATTACTATTGCTCGTTCATAATGCATGGTAGGTACTGCAGCGAGACGAAGCAAATTATTAGGAGGCGAGTGACAACACTGACGCATCACAAAAGCAGGAGCTGTTTGCTACAAAGTGCTGCGAGCTAGAGTTTTATACTCTACCCATCTCATTGTTTCACTGCTTGTGTGAGGTGTTGATACGTCCCATTAGCCTGTCCATCTCTGCTCTCATCTCACTGTTCCAATCCTATCCCTCGCCCATATCTTCCACTCACACTGATTCCAAATGATATGCTGATAGAAAGCTAGCGCGCAGTGACATGTCAGCATATCTACAGATAAAGCCTCCCGTCTGTGTTTTAATAAATGCCTCAATAGCGCAGAGCACTTTAGGCCTAGAACACAACAAGATGGAGGATGAAATGGAATTTGCCCATAACTTTGCAATTCCCCACTCATAAGTGACTTCAATGGGAAAGTCATTTGAAATTTAGTGCAACGTGGAAGAGATTGCTAAAAGAAAGTGAGCCGTTAAAAGTAGTGAGGATATTACATTACATTTCATTTCGACTTGCATGAAGATACAAAGTCAGAACAGCATATGCGTTGTACGTCTGAATTGCTACCAAAAGTCCCTTCAACCATGGGAAGCACTCAATCACACAGATTGAAAGTCTGCCGTTAAAATCCACCTGAGGCCGATGAACAAATAAGAATGGAAACTGTGTGACCCCGTGCACATGGTAAGTCTTTTACTGACATCCATACCTCTAATTCTAAATCACTGCATCTCAGCCAATACGCGAGTCACAAACGTCTTGAACTTGAAAATGACGGAGGAACAACTATTTGAATCCTGATGAAGCGGTCAGTGAAGCATAATGTTGCACAGCACAATGTTACTCAAGCAGAATTGTGCCTCGGCAACAAAAACTGCCGATTAATTTGCTAAAACCTTTACAATTTGCATTTACATTGGAAAGTAATGCAGCTTATGAGAGTCGCAAAGTAGGGACTAAGAGTTTTGTTGTTCCACAGTAAACATTTAGAACCCCCCCCCCCTCCCCTTTCAGAATACAGTAAAAACTAATTAAGGGTAATGTAGTAGGTAATATCCAATAACCGCAATGCATTAAGAATGAAAGGAGAGATGAGGGAATGGGGTGGAGAGAGAAATTACAAAGTATACAGTGATTTCTATTCAGCAGTTAGCAGTTCTTCAAAGGAAAGTGTCATTGTTCAGTGTGCACACCAACTGCAAATAAGAGAGATGATTGGTGGTGTGTTTGTGTGTGTGTGCCGGCCCGTTAACGTTCACACAGGCCTAACGGAAATGTATAATAAAGACGGGCTGTAACCTTTCAGCCACTATGGCAGCGGGAAGATATAAAATAATATGCAGATGTGGCAGAAAGCATTAAAAAAAGTTGACTTACCGACTTGAGATGAGTCACCTGTAGAAGAAGAAGGAGAAGGGAGAGAAAGAAAAGATGGATTAGTTCAAAGAGCAAAGAAAAATGTCACTTGAGAACACCTGTTCACCAAAAGATAGGTATGACACAATGAGAGATAATAGCACTGGGAGAAAAAGAGAAGTCAGACTGCAATTAGCATTAGATGTCTACCAGAGTGCTATTCTACACATACAGCCTCAACAGAGGAATTTTAATGGTGGAGGAAAGCAACGAGCAGGGATGTTCAGAAGGCAGCACTCATATTTTCTTTATAAAACAAGTCTTAAAAAGGTCATAAAAGGACCGTCCAGCTAACTTCTGGACATTCACTTTCCACTTCTCTCTACGCTGCAAATAACTCCTCCTGGGACTCAAATTTATAAAAACAAAAAGACTGTGTTGTCACGTTCTTAAAAAAAAAAAAAAAAAAAAGGTTCTCCGTACTGCAGTCACCACATGTTAGTGACTTTTAAAACACCAAATTATCCAATTAAACAAGTTTTTAAAGCAAAATATAACTTAGCCAAGAGAATAATAATAAATAACAGAAGGCGAGAAAAAAAGGGACCAATTATTATGTGGCATAAATACACAAATAGTATATAAGAATAATAACTTCTAGTAACTTTATGACGAGTTCTAACATCAGAGTAGGTCTAGCATTCTGCCTCTCGTCACCTCCTGAGAGAATGATATGGCAGCTCGACCCCTGATGGTTCCCTTTACACCACACGCAGTTACTGTCAGAGTCACACACCTGACAGATTGAGAAGGAGGAAGTGAGAGAGAGAGGTGGAGGGTGTAGCAAGTTATGAAGAAATTCAAAGGACAACCCAATACCTCATCACACTGCTCAATAAAAAAGGGGAACACAGTCCGGCTCATACTCATTTTGGATTCCTTCCAATGGTCAATGCAAAAAAAAAAAAGGTTTTAATAAGAGTGCATAATTTTCACCTGAAATATTGATCCATTCTGTCAAGTCAAATTCCTAATTAAAGATTGTAGCTGTTGGCAGGTGTTACATATTAAACTAAGTCTGTGTTGAGATCAATTCAGGGTGGACGTGCATCCAATTAGCTTGTGAAAAGCAACACTTATTTTCAGGGAAGTTGAGCTGAACACAGCAGAATTTCTGCACCTACGGCACAATTAAACCCTTGTATTGGACCTATGTGCCCTCTTGTGAGCGATCTGCTATACATTGTGCTGGTTTCCCAGTTTTCCGGGACATATGTGAAAACTTTTAAATTTGAACTATTGTATTTCTTTACGTTTCTCTGTCCCAAAAAGCACCTTTAGTGATGTGTGATAACACGGCAGATGAAGAAAACTGTAGTGATTTTTCTATTTTTGGTTGATCAACTTTAAGATACTAAATATTTTTTCAAGAAACACAAGTTGACACTGTATCGTGTGTTACCTTGCATTATTAAATAAATAATGAATAATATAAATGCAATGTAGTTTATTGACACCATTACATCATATATAGTGCAATAGTAGTAAAACATATACAATATTATTTTAACTACAAGGATCGGTTACACCTTCACCCACTGAGTTCCCTTACAGCATATCACTGCCAGCCATAAACAGAGTGGCCCTGGATAGGCTGCCTTCCATACTGGCGAGATGGCTGCCATTTCATGTCCAAGGTGAAAAGAACCATCTTCAGTCCCAACACATGGAGCAGAGCAATAATCCCAGCCAGAGCAGATGGAGCACAGGGCGCTTTGCCTTGCAGTGCTGACATTGTTCCTGATCTACAGTCCGGGCACAAGAGCTGAGACAGATCTCAAAAGGTCCACAGTGGTGGATGAAGGCAAAGGAAGAATAAACACTGTTCTCCCAGGCCTTGTTTGTTAATATCCTGGATTTTGACAAAGCTCGGACTTGTTCTCCATGCTCTAACACAATGGGGGGGGGGACTATGACGGGACGTAGGAAGTAAGAGAGTGTGTGAGTCAAGGAGGCAGAGATAGTTGGTCATACATAGTTCATCTATCATGCCTTTCCACTTCTCCCAGGCCAAGGCGACCACACCAGAGGAAACACAGATGTACAGAGCAGCACACAGGAGATTCTCCCATGTAATATCATATCATGGCAGCTGTGTACAAATATAAAGTTATTGCAGCACACCATCTTTACAGTGTGCGACACGGGGCTGGGGTGACCATGTTGTATTGATGATATATCATTCTGAGCTGATAGGACCCAGGGGCAGAGCTATAAAGTCTGTAACCCCTGTAGGATAGTAAATAGTCCCAGCTGGATGCCATCAACAGTTTGTTTGGGGGAGAGCAGTATTTCAGGAAGGAAAGAATATCGAGGCCAAGACTGGTGAGCTGTGTGTTGGCTTATGTTAGCCCAGCCACATTTCCCGTATTGTATGAAACCCGTCATTAAACCAAGCAATGCATGTAACCTTTTGTGACAATGGTTCCATGGCTGAAAAAAGCAAGCTGGAAAATGACCCCTGACCATTTCCCCCTTTTCTTTTCAGTGACTCCGTCTCACACCCGAGAAGTTAGTGACCCCTGTCTGCTGTCGATTTAATTATTTAATTTTCATCTCTCACCACACTCTGGACGCCTCTCCCTCAGCCAGCACCGCTTAGCTGTCAATCCTTCAGGGAGGAGTGTGGAGAAAACACGACACACATGAGTGAGTGAGACACGGGGCACCAACGCACATGCACAAATATGATAGGACATATTAAGGGCAAACCACACTTGTCCACATTGCAGGTAAGCAACAGAAGAAAAAAAAAGAGAAACTCATCCAAGCAAAATAGCAGAATGAGTTTTATTTAGAAGAGGGTAAAAAGTTGAGCTCACTATTAAGTATCTTACATAGTTATAGTCATAGTTTATTACATAAATGTGCTTTTGTTTGTATATTTTATTTACTAGATTATTAGAAGGCAAAAATATAAAATATAAAATAACTTAATTGGTAGCTTCTTTTTCATTTATTTTTAAAAACTGCACTTCCCACAATGTGTATGTTCGGTTCAGTTGTTAAAAGATATATATATATATGATAAAGGTTTATTGATGAACATATCTGCACAACATATTCATCCATGAACACATAAATTCACTCATCAGAAGTGCGCTGATGCTAATTGCGGCTGCTCCCATTACGATATTGATATTAAGAATTGGGAAATAAAAACTGAATAGGTTTGGAAAGTGTATGTTTTCGTCTAAACCCATACTGAAGATCTTCCAAATTCATGAATGAATGAGCATTCATGAGCAGCCATCGTGATATCCATGTTGTGCTCCTTTTTAACAGCTTTACAAAATTTCCCTAAAAAAAACAAACAACATCATTTATGCTTTCAGAGCAGCTGCTTCTGAAAAATGCATAAGAGAGGTAAAGACAGAGACTGTGGGCGTGAGGCAACATCACAAACAACACATTAGGAGCCAATGAATTCAGTCAAAACTCCAACTGAGCGTGACTCATACTTGAACTGTTTAACTATTAATATTTCATCTTGCCACTCGCAACTCTGCTTACATCAAACAACAGCTAAAACCGCTCAAGGTGGGGGTCTCTCACAACTATAGTATCTACACGGGGAAAAAAACAATGTCATTCTTCTACAAGAGTCTTGTAAGTATGAAAATAGGAAAAGATGATCGTGCATTTACTGAATTCTCAAGAGACCGTGGGGAAAATCTATACTCGCACTCTAACAGAGGTGACAACCCAACTGCTGCAATGACTTTGTGCTTATTTTCCACAGCAGTGAGCAAAGACGGGGAAACTGCTGGCATTCTGCCTTCATTAAGATCTTATTACTGGTGGATTTCACCTAATAAGATAAATGAATAGGAGCAGTAGGCCATTCACACCACTGTGCTCTCTGGAGTTGTGCACGGAATAAGATACCATGAAATGCCATGCTAGAGGTTCACCGCAGACAATTACCACCTATGCATGGTTTACACTGTTTGTATGACTAAATCCCCTACATGAAACACAAAGCTAATAAGCTGTATACGAATGTCGTGGCCACTTTAACTGTATGACAGCCAAGTGTCTAAGTGTTCAAATGATTTATATAGAAGCCTAATTTGCTGTTCCCTGCGTTTGTCGCTACGGCTTCATTGGCTTGTCCATTATCAGGCTGTCAGATGTGCGGCTGAACCATATGAGTACCATGTCAGTATTAGATAAAACTCCACATATATTACCAATAAGATACAGACGCTACGGCTTTACAAAGTTTGACATAAGGTAAAATGTTAAAAACAAGATGTGCCTGAGCGACAGCATTTGAAGTGAAGCTTTTAATCGGTAACATGACAAAGAGATCAGCATGCGACATTCAGTGCCTCTGTTTAATTTTCTCTAAAGATGTTCCTGACAAGTACTCATCCACTGTCTGGCTTTTACATAACGTTCTCTGCTTAAACCTAACTTACATACTGTGTGTGTGTGTGTGTGTGTTAAACATGGCATTATCTAGAGTTACTTCTATTTTGAAGGCAAACCACTTAACACTTAAGTGGTGGAGTTCAATTGTTCAACATTTGTATTTAATTTGTATCACTGCGACGGCTGAGAGGTGCAACAGGTGTCAGTTATGGAGACGGTGACCTCCTTAAGGCTCAAGATTTTCATTTGAGAACATGAACATGAGCTCTATGCCTTTTTAGTGTGGAAATTAAAATGGCAGTGCTGGCTATCATGACGACTTCAAAAGAAAAATGTGGTTCTCGCAGAAGTGAAAATTCCTGCCAAAGCAGTGAGTTTAATGAAGCTCTCCAGTGGTGTTATACTGTATAGGTACCTACTGGTGTACGGTAAAATGTTACTCAAATACCATGCATAACAATGAAGTGAAGGAATGATTCAAAACGTATGCTACACTGACTTTCAAAGCAGTGTATCTGAACAGGGAATAAGTGAATAAAGATACATTTCTGAACGTTAGTTCCCTCTTTCTCTCTGCTTTGCTGTGTCTCTTCCACAATCTCTCACTACTGCTTTTACTGTCCTCTAACCTTATGTTGCGAATGAGGAACTGCGGAAGATTACCACTGTGCCATGAACATATCAGGCCAAACTCAGGATGCTGGCGAGCTCTGGCCAGACTCAAAAGTGACAGTAATAGAAGGATCGGTGACAGAGAGAGAGGGAATCATTTATTGTCACTTGATCCCTGCTATAATTTAAACTGCATTCTTATCCTACAGCTCCAGAGCGCATCAGTTGGGCCATTCGGAAGTTGGCCCACGTGACTGAACCTACAAAAAGATAGAGGAAACCGCAAATCTCTTTCTTATCCTCTTTATCTTTTTGCCTTTTTTTGTGTCCCCGTTTAACCTCTACATCCGACGTGGCCTTAGCCAAACTTTTACCCTCTTTCTTGAGTTTTTCTTTTTTTTGAAGCAAGCAATCAACATGCCTGGAGCTCCATCGGATCGACTGAGTTCTAGCACTTAAGAACTTGCCAAAGACTTGTTCCGCAAGTCCCATTTTTTGTGCTCTGAAGCCAATTTGAAGACAAGACCAACAGCTGCCGAAACATAGAGTCCATCTGCATCCCAGAGAGAGCGTTTTAGCACAAGCAGAGCTGCACCACGGGAAAGAGTTGCCAGCTCAAGCCGAGCTGGACTGTGGGTTCCGGACCGCTGAACGCTTAAGTATGGCAGATCAAACCTCTGCTTCCTCTGATACCCGGCCTTCGAATCGAGTAGGTCAAACTTTGCATTTCTGGGTTCAATACATCAGATATTGATTATAGGGTAAAGTCTACACACCAAGTCTGTACACCAAGTGAACTTGTTGATCATTTCAGATTTTGAGACTGTATTAATGTTTTTACTATAAATGTTCTTTCTTTAATAGAAAGTGTTGCTCCGGTATTTAGTAATTTCATGTTAAACCCTTTTATTTAAAGTAAATGTTCAGTTTCAATTGTCAAAATAGAGTGTTTGCATTGTGTCCAATTAAAAACAATTATTCTTAGTTAATAGTTAAATCTGCTACAAGCAATTCACGCTACACCAACCAGGAAGACATGGCAACCACAATAAAAAAGTGGAAATGATGCTGTTTAGAAGAACACAAATAACATCACACACTTTTATTTAGGATAAAGGCCAATTAAATGTAAGGTACTGCTGTAGAAGTGTAAATAATATAAAATTATTTATGTCATTTACAGAAGTGCTGGAGGGTCAGTGTGGTAAAGTTTGGCAAGTATGTCAAGAATGAAACTCACAAAACTCCAGACTATTTAAAAAACGAACTAATCGATAACATGGAAATTACAGAAATGATAATAACTATAACCCTTGAGAAGGAGGTTTAAATCAGTGAAAACCACAGTATCTGAGGCAACATAGAACCACCAGCCTCACCACTACACCACAGGAGAGGAGTGAAAGGAGAGAAGGTACAAAGTAAGCCCTGAGGCCATGTGTGCACCATAATATCCTACCCCAGAGGTGGGCTTTTGTTCTTCAAAGAGAAAAACAAACAATCATTGTGCTTTGACCCCGGCAAGCAAAATCAGTTAACTTTATTTCATGAATAGCAGCACCAGATCTGTCTGATAACATGGGGATGGAGTCCTACTTCCCTGGGTTCAGACCTCCTCCGGACATCAAGTCTGCTGCCGAGTTTATTTGTCTGGACACCCAGTGCACCCGGCTCACTGGAGAGGGCACTTTAAACCAAGGCATCAGGGATGCATCTTTATACAGGGATAAACCACTGGTCATGGAGAACTCCACCAACAACAGAGCTCCCTCTGTGAAGACTTCAGATTTGCACCTCTTGACGAACCGCATGTACAAAAGTGCAAGTGGGACTTCCACCAAAGCTGCCACCAAGCCCATGAGGTGAAGGCAGTGTTTCCCAGTTCAACTGGGATCCAAATTGAAATAAGAAGAGGCCGGCACTAAATTCCTGTGTCCTTTAAAGAGCAGCATGATTGCTGCAGTCCCTAGCTCCAGAACCATGGCCACTATCAACATGTCATCTGAGAGAGCTTGAGCCATTGTTCAGTTGCAACCCCAGGTCCTAAATGTGATTATAGAGCAAGGCATCATGATGGCAGTACTAGACCTCTGAGGTCACCCACACTAGCCAATAGCCAAGGCAGTTAAGAATTATCAGCTGCTGTCCCCTCATGCAGGCGAAAAATGCATCCATGCAGCAAGGGAATGAAGTCATGGGAAGTTTCTCTTGACTTAAGGGAGACACTGGAGAAGAAAGTGATTTGTAAACTGAAGCATATTTTAGAGACATCTTCTAGCCATAAGATTAATCATTGTTGCAAATTCTCCATATTTGAGAGCCATTTGAGAGTGTTCAAAATAGCTTGCAACAAGTCCTCCAAATTAAACGACTAGATACATTGTTTGGCGTTTTGGGGCCTTAGCTGAAACGACTAATTATGTGGCCTTTTTTCGGAGTACGGTCTAAACCTGGGGTCTTCAACGTGTTGAGAGATGGAGCAGGGACCCCCTACTATATATATTGTATACAATTGTCTTTTATATTAAACTGGGTCTAGTGCCATATATAGACATGGCTACCCTGTTATTGTGCATTCAATACAAAGCAATTCAATTAATACACAGGTTCATATATTCATGTTTGTATTTTAAGGTACAGGGTGGCCGTGCCACTGCCATTTTGCATACAACACTGAGCTATTAAATACAGTGGCGGGCCGTGCATTTCCCACCTAGGCCTTCAGTGATGTCCTACACAGTCCTACCTGAATTATTCCCCCTCTTAATACCATCATTATGACGCCATGCTCTAGAAACTACATTTAACCGGAAACGCAGTATAACCGGGCGTTGCATCACCCTAACAGCAGAGTTATATTAATATTTTCGAAACATTTAGTTGTAAATAGCAGGCCTTCCCAGCAGTACAATGTGCAGTGCCTCTCAGAGGCTGTGAGCCGGGGGTACCGCTCGTAGTTAGTGATTTGAAACAAACCCTTTTCCCGGCTGTGATAGGCTCGCTAGTGTCGGTGTTGGCCGTTCTCTTCTCACGATGTCTATCTTTTCTTGAAAAGTTCGTCTTGAAAATGGCGTTGTAATTATATCTGCGACCAAATCGATCTCTTCTTCTCCTTCAGCCATTGTGAGTTGAAAAAAAACAGCTTAGCTCGTTCAAAGTTTGCTAGCTCTGCATAGCTCTGCCTCTCAATAGTGTATATCCAATCAAAAGACGTGGACGTGCTGACGTTATCGTACGCCTACTAGCTGGCCCCGGTGTCGCCAACTCGAAATCTGATTGGTTAACGCCACAGTTTTGTCTCCGTTCACTTTAAGGGACAGGCGCCCGCACTGTTGATTCTGAAGGCCTCAGGGCAGATTTCTTGGACAATGGCAACACATTATGGCTGAAATATGATTGGATAAAAGCTCTAACATAAAGGCCAGCCCTCCAAATCTCGATCTGAGGCTGGAAGCAGCGCAACCAAGAGGAAAGCTATGAAATGAAGAGAATAGACTATGGGGAATAATTTAATACATATTTATGGAAAATATATATCAAAATTAAATGTATATTCTGATGATGTTTAGGCCAGCAGAGAAGGCCTTGCTGGCCCTTATGGCCCACTGATTAAATAATTCACAGATTCATGTTATTTATTTTTTTAAACATACATGTAGAAAGACATGTTGAATCCTCAATGCATCTGTGGATGGCACACATACTCCCACATTAGTGAGATGTGTGACCCTGACCATTTATCCGTTCGCTACAAAATGTTGGATTCATGTTAACGTGTATTTAATAAAGACATCGATATTTGTGGAAAAACAATTCATTCAATCCACGGACCCCCTAGGGGTCGCGGACCCCCAGTTGAAGACCTCTGGTCTAAACTATCGTGCTGCCTTTGGGCATCACAACCAACTGGCAAAAAAAGGTTAAATTACACATATCAATCTTAAATCATCAACCAACCTTGTGAATAAGACAAGGGCCTCTCATGTTATCTTATGATTAAGGATACCTTTAATATCGGTAACCTCAAAGAGAGGTAAAGCCAGTGTACAAATGCAAACACAGATAAAAGCAAATGAGTGTGCGAGAGAGGAACACAAATAAAAAATGAAAAGCAGGATTCAAGAGGCAGAAAATGAGTTGCTGTTGCCCTCTTGTTAACACGCTCTGTACTTGTACTGTATATTGACTTGTGGTTTCCCAAGGCAAGGCTCATAAGAGTCTGACCCTCCTACCCTGTCTTTGCTTTTCTAATTGTGAGAAACATTTACAAGCATCAGTCTCACTCGACCTCCTCTCTTTTATTCCCCCATCTGCAGTTTATGTGTTTCAGGAGTTTAGCTTTTGATCATATTCAAAATATTGAATTACTGAGTCAGTACTGGAACTCCAAGCAGTTAACTGGTGCCACATACTCTATTTGCTGCAGCCACTGCCAGTGCAAGGTAGGAAAACAAGTGGGAGACTGTTAATCAGCCCAGCTTCACCAGAGACATGAGAGCATTTGCGAAAAAAGAGGAATTTTGGAAATTTGACAGCTTTATTCATTTGTGGCTGCCTGTGCCCAGGCCTTAATTATATGGAAAATAGCTTGTCGATTGCTATTTAGCCTGACTTTAGGTCAACTTTAAAGATGTGAGTGTATGCGTTTATTCACATACACAAGAATGCCGGTGTTTGTGTTTCATGCATGGACAGCAACAGTAAATCCAACTCAAGTGGTGTCCAATTAGGTAGCACTTAAAAGAAAGCACAGCTAACAAGCAGACCCGCCGATCAAAGAGAATGGACAACTGCGTGTGGAATTAATTGAGAAGATATAAGAGAAATTGCTATTTGCAGAGTTACTGATATTCGTCCGACGGTACACATGAAGACATCAGGATGTTGACATGTTTTGAATTATAATAATAGGCCTAATGCACTAATCCGAGCTCCAAGGTATTTTTTTATATTGCTGCATCGACGGCGGGAGGCGGGATAAGGCTCTGTTGCCAGGTAACAGTGACACAGTTTGACAGACTAAGCTGTTTTCCGTTAGTGATTTTCTGAGGTACCATTAGTCCTATGGACCCTTAGAGGCCATGTTTCGTTTCAACATGGGAGGGCACATATTAACATATTAAGAGGGGGTTCTGGGGGTCTGATGGTTATGCCCCAATTTATGGTGGAAATGGCACAATTTAAAATAGAATAGAATATAATGCAGTGAGGCTCTCAGACACTCTGTATTACTTTGAAATATTTATGCTACTGTAGATCAACTGTCCTCAACTTTGGGAAAGTCACTTGTGAAAGTGACTTTAAAAATGTCCTAAAGCCCTGGATTTAAAAAGCAAATATGTGTTTACGGCAAGATGTTTTTTCTCTCAGAACTTTTTTTATATTAAATTTTTTTATATTACAGGTCATTTAGCAGACGCTCTTATCCAGAGCGACTTACAGTGAACTAACTACAGGGACCGTCCCCCAGGAGCAACTCAGGGTTAAGTGCCTTGCTCAGGGGCAACCTGAACCTGCACATTCAAAACACATACCAAATATCTGTGTTAAAAAAAAATGTGAATCATACAATAAAGTCTTGATTTAATATGAAGTCAAAATATTGAACTTCCCTATAGTCTGCTGTGCATTACGTTATTGCCCTGCTGGTATGGTAGTATCCCCTTCAGATACACATTCGATTTAGATATTTCCGTTATTTGCCTTTAAGAACTGTCCATGCATGTGATAAAGTAATTAACAGTGGAAATAAAAAAAGCAACATGAATGCCCTACATGAAAGTACATAATCTGCGTTTAATAATAACGAGCTTCGTTGTCATTATCAGTATTGATATCGGCAATGTAATACTATGTACATATAGCTAATCTACAAATACAAAGCAGTATGTAATTCTGACATATTTCTGTTAAAGTGTTGAAGCCCTTTTTCCATCATGAAATATTTGTGTCTCCTTTTGATAAAGATGGTATTAATAAGTATTCAGTAAAGGAAAAATGGCCTTTACCAAAAGTCAAAACTTCTCTGCACATCATTTAAAGAGCTTAGTATGTCATCCAATCAGATTGATTTGCACATGGCCTCTATAATCCACTGTGCTTTTGAAAGTGTGTGTGTGTGTGTGTGTGTGTGTTACACTCTGTTATAATGAAGTAATTTCCACTGGCACAGCACACATCACGCTTCCAGTGACCTTGAGCGTGCTCCCTGTGATATGACACGGTGCCTCTCAGTCGTTGGGTAGAGCTTGAAGCCAGTGTTTGACCGATGCTTCACACACACAAACACACACATTGATCCCCTTCTCCTTGTGCGTCTCTTTCCTGGACCCCAGTCCATGCTCTAATCCTCTGGTTTCTATGCTGAGGCTGCAGTCTGGTTCACCAAATCCCCTTCTGCTACCCTCAGCCCACACCTCTCCTCTGATGTCAAGTGCTCCTTGACAACACAAATGTAACCACAAACACACACAGGCTTGCATACAAAGACAAACACCCACAAATAAACACGGCAAACACTAGGGAAGGGATGATAAAGGATTTCATAGCGGATCCCGATAAAACATTATAATAACACAATAAGTTGATTGTGGTACGTTTCCATTGATTCACATCAGTTACTTGAAAAAGCAGTCAAACTCGCCACCATGGTAGAGCAGTAAAAAATAAATAAAATGACGCTGTAAGAAAGACCGGATTTATTGTTACCTTATTTAAGATGATTTGTTTTTCACTCAAAATGATGTTCACTAAAACATCCCAAAGATGTGTTCTATCTGTGATGAATTAAAATAATTGTTTCTTAATAAAAATGTAATATAAAGTGATTCCAGTATGGTACCATCCGGAACATGTGCACACACATGCATGCCTTCAATTTCCTTAAGAAAACATATATATTAGGAGTTCTAATAATTCAATGATTGACGAAAATGACAGTTGTTACAATGATAGTCAGTGGTGCTTTCTATTAAGAGAATCCATGATATTAAATGTTCCTCTGCAATTCTCTATAGTGCTCCCAGGCCGGTAACATCCGTTCTCATAGTCAACTGCAGTAGCAGTCGAAAAAAATATATTATATACTTAATAATAATAGTATTTTAAGTAATGCACTCACACACTTTTACAAGACACTTTCATATATGACATTCATTTATTTTGAGTATTTTACGTTCTTATTTAAATGCCTTTATCAGTAGCCTATTTGTGGCAGTCATTACATTACATTACATTTAGCTTTTGTCCAAAGTGACTTACATTAAGTGCAAACAATCATTAAGATAGAACTCCGAACAATAAGAATCTTGCAAGTACATTAGCTTCAAATATGTGAAATCATGTTAAGTGAAGCACAAATAGCTTTGAATAAGCCTTATAGAAACAATAGAATAAAAGACTTCAAATAAGCCAACCAATGTAAGTGTTACATACAGAAATAAGATTTTGTTTGAATGTATTTTTATTATTGGCCAAGGTGCTGCAACGGAAAGTGTGAAGACTTTCTGCTGACCTGATCTCAATGGGGAGCTCGTTCTACCATTTGTTTTATTTGAGGGGAATCTGGGTCCCACTCACAGTGAGGGAGTAACGAGCCGATTGACCGATGCCGAGCGAAGTGAGCGAGCTGGCGTGTATGATTAGACCGTGTGGCCTGGATTTAGGAAGGGGCTGATCCAGCACCAGAGTCGGGCAACCACTGATAACCAGTGAAGGGAGCGGAGGAGCGGTGTAGTGTGGGAGAAGTTGGGGAGGTTAAAGACTAGTCATGTTCTTAGATGGATTACAATAAACTTATATCATGTTCTATAGATGTCGAGTAGAAAAAAGGTTGATTTTACATTAAAAAAAGCCTACTTTCAGGGACACATGTATCGGCTTTAACACATGCCATTTGCAGCTGCATTTATAAATACCAGCTGGTAATATAAAACTATATTAAGCATCAAACGTTAAAGCTACATGCTAAATACGTAAACTAAAACCTATACAAAATGCCTAAATATTCTGATGTTCCGAGCTTTCACTGTGCACACCGTTTTCTTGTCTTGCAGTAAAAGGGGGACTTATTTTTCAGGGTTTTCAGCTGATGAAGTGTCAGCATTTACAGCCTGCATGGCTTATGTCTGCTTTCTGCCTATTTTTCTGTAATGAGCTCACTTTTATGTCTACATTCTCAAAACTGTCACTGGAAAAACAGCCACGTTTGATCGCTGATTTCATTAAATGGTTTGTTTTTTTCCTTGCAAAACGCCAAAGTGCTCCCCAACTTGCCATTACAAAACTCCCACAAGAACAATGTGTAATTTCAGCCTGCCATTGAAAGTGTCTAAGTGCGTCAGTCAAGAGAAAAATGTGGACGCTAAACACTAGATATGACTTGAAACGTTTTTCTTTCTTTGACAATCGAGATTACATACAAGGAATAATGATACAATGGGGCACACCAAGAGAGATATGTTCTCCTCTTAGATAGATAATGTTGTTTTTGCCCAAGACGAAATTTGCATTATGATAAAACAAAAAAGGAAAATTGTATTTGAGCAGGGGATGTGAATAAACAAAACAATCATAAGCAGATGCAATTACTCTATAATTATTAAAAGCAAAAGCACAGAGCATAAAACGCACACACCAATCTTATTGCATGTTGCTAGGTAATGGACAGGCCTTGAAATGTGTGCATGTTGCCATTTAATTCCATTTTGTTAGGTGGTTATTATCTGTATGATTAGCCAATGAACTCCTGCTCATTTGAAAGTGGTTAGGAAAGGCACCTGATTGTGTTCATGAAAGTCATATGTCATTTGTAAGGATGCAAACCACATACACATAGCAAATTGCACTAATGCCGTAAAATGGAGAAATTGGGGGGTAGACTTGAAAGTCAGGAGGAGGTGAAAGAGAGAAACAAGATTTTAAAAAAGGAGAGAATACAAAGAGGGTGTATTGAAAAAGGAAAATAAAGGATTGCACACAATGCGACTTGTCTATGCATAAGGGTAAAATAACGACATGAAGGACACTTTGAAGGCTCTCATGGGTCCAACAAAGCATCGACATTTCAGTATGTGTTGGTGCTTTGTGAGGGGTTAAGGCAGGGGTGTCAAACATGCGGCCCGGCCCGCCAAAGGGTCCAGTCCGGCCCACGGGATGACTTTGCAAAATGTGAAAATGAGTTGTTTTGAGATCAAATTGTGCTGCATGTGGCCCCTGAACTAAAATGAGTTCGACACCCCTGGGTTAAGGGGTGTAAATGCTAAAGTGGCCCACTATCAAGGCCTCCGCTCTGTTCCTTTATGATTAGTGTACTTGTTCTGTTAGATGTGATTGGACTAATGCTGTAATGCTCTACCCGAGTTAATGGTCTGTGGTTACTGTGGCCAAGCCCTGCTGCTTGATTAAATTATTCACTTAATATTAGTATTAGTTGATTAATCTACCAATTAATTGTCTGGGTCAAAGTGTTTAACAACTGACTTGCAAATGGGTATTATTTGATATTCATTCAATGAGAACTTAATGTTGTACTACATGTATTATATCACAACGAGACTGAAGTCGGAGAAGGGGTTTCTTTAAGTCCTTTCTCCTCAATCATCAATGTAACTGTCGCATATCAAACGCTAACGTTGAGAGGTGGCTATAACATTGACTCCAAAGGTGAAACGTTTTCACAGTGTTGATAAAGTGTTAAAATAGTGTACCCGCTGCTCACTTTCCATTTATCTTTCTTATACATATGTTTGCCAGTATGTGGCTAATTCCAAAACTTCTACCTCAATCCATCTTTGACGTTAACTGTCACGTTTAGACGTAACACCCTAACGTTTGTTGTAGTGTCAGTGTCTAGAGTGAGCCACCAGGATGGCGTGGGTCAACAGGCGCACATTGCAAAAGACCCTGTTTTTAAATTGAGTGCCAACTCTACCCACCCCCATTATTTTCCGCAGACCTGGTGTAATCAGTAGACACAACCAGAATGTCAAATGTAATTAAAGGGACATTCCACTGTGTCTGTTTACTACTGGAATTGTGTACACAAAGTTGTATAAAGCCTTTTGTGGCTCTACAATGTGCTGTGCAACGTACTACTAAATGGCCGCAATTTATTACACATTTTATTAGATGTGATGATATTTCTGGTTCTGCTTATTTAAAAAAAACATATAACTGTCCATCTTGAGGCCAATAATGTTATAGGAATGCAATACTGAATCGGTGGAGTACACTCACGGACTCGCTCCCAGCAGGTCATTCAAATATTTACATCCTCTTTAAACAAAACCACTTAGTGCAGGTTATTACCACCTGAAAACACAAAGCTGGTAGTCAAAACTAGTTCATCTCCGTCATTGTTCAATCAGATCCGAATGACAGAATTAAAATTGTTTTTACCTTCAGCCTTTTTCTTTTCTTTTCTACAGACATGGTTTCATTTTCTACCATAAGGATGTTTCAGTGGATATGCAAAACATGATCACGGTTTCCAATAATATATACACATCTTAGGATTTCAGATATGTGTAGTATGCATGCATTTTTCAGTCTCTTTGTCTTTCATGTTTTGCTGTTATTTCCAGAAATAAATGCAGTTTTTTTTTACTTCTAATAATAATAATAATAATAATAATAATAATAATAATAATAATAATAATTAAGACTGAGACATGAATTTCAGGCATCATGAGGTTCACTTATTGTCTGAATGCCATTGTTCTCATTTGGCAAACATAAGTATATGCTTCATATATAGGAATGCTTAGTCGCACCTTTAATCTTTAACTGCTTCAGTGCCACAGCATGAATGTGAAGCTTCATGCTGCTTGGCAAACAGGAACACATGTCTTTATTTGTTGCTGTGGCGATGTCTTATAATAATCCTTTCTTTTGACTTCCTTATTTCCCTTAAAAACCAATAAGCCTGGTTTGAAGCTAAAACATAAAACCTGAAAGAGGGCATTTCTGTTAACGTCAATTCATCCTGTCAGACAAATGTTGATTTGCTGTCAAGTATTGCACACACACACACACACACACACTGGTGTGATTGACAGAACATGACAGAAGCTGTTTTAACCAGGTTCATGTTGAAAACCCTTAAATTAATTAATACATTTTTTTTTTTTATCGTTTTCAGCAACAATTGTAACAACATGAGATACATTGATCATTTAATGGAACTAAACTATTATGACACCTTTTGAAGTGCAAAGTGTGCAAGGAGAAGAAAATAAATGAGGTATAGAAAAAACTAATGACGTAAAAGCCTGATGAGATTAACCTGAAGCCAAAAAAGATGGGAGTTGGGTGGGGCGGGGGGGGGGGGGTTGAAGGGCAGAAACGGAATAATTAATAAGTGGATGCAGGGCAGAAATGATGGGATAAGTAGAGTAGAAAAAGAAACAATCAAAGTCTTCTTAACTTGCATGCAGCACACACAAAAAAAAAACCTCATAACTGGAGCAAGTGAAATGGATTCACATCACAATCCATTCACCTTCTATGGGTGTTTCATTACAGAGTTCAAGTGAACAGTTACCCCTGATGGAGACAATGTGATCCCCTTTAGTGTTAAAAGCTCAAAGTCAATTCAGCTACAAATGTTTAACCAGATTCTCTCGGAGCAGTATTATAGTACTGTTTGAGCTGCTGTATTAAACAGCTCATCTTTCTGTTTAAAGAACTCTCATGAATCCTGAGTAACACATGTATGGCATTTTCCTCATTGGCTCAGAAACCCTGTGCACAGATACAGACTGGTGGCGTATGCAACAAGCATTTTAAAGCAGTCTGCAAGTCCCTTTCAGCTCATTTTCTAAAATGTATTTCATTTTGTCAGCAAGTAATTACTTTATGCACTTGTGTCTTCCCATGTTTCTATTACTATTCAAACACAATTTAGTTTTTTTTAGATAAATGTAATGGTACACTTGCAAAATTAGTGTTTGCATCCTTCCTAAAAAAACAATAAGCTGGTTTCCTCTTGTAACCATTCTTGGAAATTAGTGTTTATGATAATAATCTATAATTTAGGAATCCTTCCCTCTGAACATAGTTAACCTATCCTCCATTTATCATTAATAGCAAAGCAGGCTTAGTGGAAGAAGATGATTTAATATAAAAAATAAAGTAGGAGCTGGGCAAGGAATGATTTCCCAATTCCAGTATAATGTTAAGACAGGGCAAGAATAAATGTCACGTTAATAATTACAAATCTTATTTTTTTTTTTTTTAAAGAAGATTAATAAAGGTTGCCAATTAATTTTCTATAGCCTTATACTGTTTTTGAATTCCATCATACTCCAAATGGTAATTATTTCCAGTGGAGAAGGAGAGCAGAAAGGCTCAGGGCCCAGGCTGAGATGACATGAACTTCCCTCGACTCAGATTATCACTATATTCATAAAGACATTATGAATTTTTTATGTATATATATATGCACTGAATTGATGCCACTACAGAAAAGGTTTTCTCAAAAATAATTAATTACCTTCATCATTAATGCTGTCTTAATTGAAGCTGTGAATTAACCATATCTCACCGTGCATGGACTGTAATCATTTAACGATATACCATCATGAATATTAATGAGGCAATGTGGAATCAAACTGGACGGCTGAAGGGGATAGCCAGACAGAAAAAACAACTGCGTGCAGACAGATATGGAGATAAAGAGGAATCCCAGAGAAAGTGATTGATACACATACACAGAGTTTGAATGATCACTGTCTGTTCACTGTTTTACTCCGAATTTCCTCAGGAGGGCATTGTTGTAAAAATCTATAGCCTCACACGGAGGCACTTTGAGAGTGGTGAAGGTGACACATGCGTAGCTACCTGTGGAAGCAAACCTGTTCCTGTTCTGTGGAAGGTTTTTATCCTAAAGGAAAGTGAGTAGTGTAAAATCAGATGTGTTTAGAGTGCACATCAATTTTGACAGCCCTGTCAGAACCGCGAAAGAAGATCTCAGAGCTCATAGACTATTCTGTTTGCACAAAATATCACGGGGCACACTAATATGTACTGTAATTCTTAAGTGGTTCTTTTTTTCTTTCAAAGCAAACGCACTTGATAAATCATAGGAATGAGAAATGCTCGCAAACTGGCTTTGGGAATAGGGAATGCAAATCATGTACTCGGAGACATAGCTATAATAGCGAGCTCATTACTGTGATTGTGGCGTCGTCAGCCACATGACAACGTCTGAGCAATCCTATAACTTACACAGCATCTCTTTTGTTCTCGACTGACGTAAAAGCCCACAGTCAACATGAAGGCCCTTTCCTCTTCCTAATGGCTTCATTTGATGTGATGTCAGGTTTCTTTTTTCTTTTCTCTTTTCAACCTCATCCTCATCCAGATCCCCATCCCCAGTGCCGCCGCCCCGTCTTTGTCCTCTTAATATCGCTGTTCCCTGGTGCTCACTGAGAAAATTAGCCGTTGTTTTTGATCTGGTGCCGTAATTTGATATTTTTTGTGTGATGTCAGCTAAGAAGGCGTCAGTCAGGGTAGCCCTGTACGTCCTGTACGTCAAGTCATTAGCTATGCACTTGATCAGAGACGCCAAAACAAATCTCCCCCCCCACCCCGCTCCTTCTCACCCCATCTACCTGCTCCGTGAATTGCAATTTCAAACAAGGGGATCTAATGTTATTCCACTAGCCTCATTGCCTCTGCTTGTATGCTCCGGCGAGCACAAAACCAGCCACTGCCCTATGAATTCTGAAAAGTAGCAATAATAAAAATTGAGCATTTGAGTATTTTGCCTAGTGTAAAATGTTTGAGAAGGCTGTGACAACCTTTTACTGACTTTTTCTTTTCATCTGCAAGAAGAAAAAAAAAGCTGCATGTATTCTCCAAAGGGAAATATGCTGCTGGATAAAAGTTGCCTTTTTTTTTCAAATCAAGAACACAAAATAATAATAGGTGGAAAGATGTCATTTAAGTCTTTCAACTACTCATTAGTACATGCACTTAGCAATTGTATTAGTGACAAAAGCATTGTAATGTAAGATTGTTTAAAAACCCGTTTTTTGAATTGTTAACACTTCTTTTTCAAATGAAAACCTGTGAATTCACAGTAACCTTGATAAGGAGCTTTGCCGTCTGGCTTATTCGACAGTTCACCTTGATGCAGAGAGCGCACTGGCAGATTCACTGAAAGCACTCCAAACTGTTAGCACTGGCTTCTCTTCTTAACTAAAGGGAATTATTTTGGTTCACCAAGCCTCAGTAATATGTTAAAACCCCTCACTACACAGATCATCTGCCCAATTAAGCCCATTTGGAGATAAGATAGGTAGCTTTGATCCGTCCAATGAAAGGAGCCATTTGGAGGACGAGGTCATTAGTCAACATTTTCTCTCTTCCTACTGCATGTACATAATACAACCTCAACATACATACATTAAACTCCAGTGTCTTGCATGTTGTTTTCAGATTGAATAGATATTGTTCAAATGTGTGCAACTTAAACCATGATACAAAATTAAAAAATGCTAAGGATTAAGGTAGTATTTTCCCGTTATTTAGGAGTAATTAGGGTTTATAATAATATTAACATGTCAATCAATAAAGTTTGTGTATTGCTTTGATGCTCATTTATCAAAAAAACACAGGTTAGCCTTTTAAACCATTTGTTGGATTTGTTTTGTTTTAATTAGTTTTAATCATTCCATCAGTGAGTAATGACTGCATCTTCCTCCGATTTCAACTGTTACATTCCAATATAAAGTTACACAGAGACGTCGATAAAAACAATTTAAAATTCAAACTTATTCTGTAGAAAGTGCCATTAGCAAATAGTAGCACAGTTCACAACCTTGGGTCCATTATGGACATTCATTAGCCATTAAGCAGACATCAACTGTCCTGTAAGTTATGAAGACAAATCTGCCCACCTTTAGTAGATCTAATTATTAAAATGACATGCAGTAGGGGATTACAGGAGGTGAGCGGGAGGCAAGGTTTGAAAGAGTGTGAATATCTACTAATTAGCCATATGACTGAAGCCCTCTCGGGGGAAGGAGTTACATGATGGGCCAGGTGGCGTTCATCAGCAAGTTGACAACTCGAGTCATATATCCTGTAAGCTCACTTAAAGCGTAGTTGGAACATGTCAGCATGTAGTAATGTGCTCTTTTGTCACTACATGTATGCGTCATTACATTCACTTTGACGGTATATATGGAGCAACGTCTGGGTGTAATGTCATGAAGAAATGTGTCATCATTAAAGCTGGAATAGTGAGAGTTAACTAGGCAATCCAGAAATTCTGTAAAGTGGCATAACTTAATAGCACACAGAACTGTCTGATGCTGAAGAGACGAAAGTCCTTTTTTTTTTTGGAGAAAACTTTATTTAGCTTTTTAATAATGATTTCCACCTCATGGGGGAAGATTAGCTTCATGATCATTATCTTTGCCTTGCGCTACATTTCATTTGGTGATAGGAACTTTTGTCATTGACCATTTTGCAATATTTCTTCAGTGCAGTTTTGAGTAAAACCCTCTCTAATGCAGCCACTGTTTGCGGTTCATAAATTCTGTTAAATGCATTTCTTAACACTAAAAATAGTGGTAACATTTTAGCAATCTAAACATGTATTTAAAATGAGGGCGGTCGCAGCTGCATTACTCTTGCCATTTGCTTTTATTTATTTTTTATCCACATATCTTGAATACTAAAAGAAATGTTAACAGAGCATTATTCTAGGGAATATTTTGATTGCTTCCCGAGATTCACTATCAGACAAACCTTTCTTAACTCATGTGAAAAGTACATTTAATTGATTGAGTGATTATATTTGATGATTAAACCCAACATAATGCTGCAGTGCTGTCATTACATACGTTAAAAACACAAGAAGAAAAAACACTTCATTGGCTTATTTCTATTGTGGCCCTTTAAACTGGCTTTGCACATTGGTTTTTATGTACTTGTATTGCTACATATTGTACATGTACACACTATGTGAACAATCTAACATGGAATATGGCCATGTACAGGTGATTTAATGGTTTCAGGGAGGGGTTATCAAAAGAACCATCAAACTGAAAGGTCCAGTCAATTTAATAGAACTAGAGATGCCAGCTGTGGATTACAAAGATATATACTTTAGGTACAATATTACACAGAAAGGCAGGACTGAAACAAACCAAGCCTCCTTCTCCCAAGACAACATGAAGGAGATATTTCTATGCGCTGGTTTGATTCAGTTGGTCCTCTACCGTTCTAAATCCCCACATATCTTAATAATGTTCTCTCTCTTCCAAATCCCCTTATTCAATTATGGCAGCCTCTAATACATGTGTCAACATGTTTCATTAGTCAGTCCTCCTCTTCCACCAAAAAGATTAGCTCTCCCTTCTTTCTTTTTATTTACTAAATGCAGAAATATAATTTTCCCCAGGACAGAGGGAGAGAACTGTGAAAGAGAAAGTGATTATTTTTTGTTCATTACATTTCATTCTAGTCGGCCAGCCAGAGCGTCTTTCTTTCCTGAAAAGGCTATTAAATACGCTGCCTAAATTTAACTTATTCAGCTTTCAATTTTGCTGCAGTCTACATTTAAATACTTGGAGAACATTAGAGGGAGTGTGGTACTAGAGCGTGGTTTTAAGTCTTGGCTATCTAACCTCGTCGTCTGAAATGCTTTTATCACGGAGCGAGTATTCACTAGCTTTATGCAATTGAACAATGCTAAGACTGTAGAAATAAGATATGAAGAAAGACTATTTCACTCAATAAGTGTGCATGAGTGTATGTATGTCATAGAATGGGATCATTATTTCTACGAGTGCGTGTTCCCTTTGATGTTCCTTGTGGTAATTGTTGGGCGTTCCTGGTCCCTCACAGGGTTTATAGCAGCTTCTGCACTGCTGAACTGAGTAGGAGAGTGTAGGGGCCACGTGTTAGAAGGAACTAGATTAGACGTTACAGTGCATGCGTGCTCTGCGGATTTTTCCTGGTTACACAAACTGTGCAGAGACAGAGGAATGGAAGGCAAGGGATCACTGGTCATTATCATTCTACTCATGTTACGCTCATCTCCTTATGGGCCTCATCTCTCCATTCCCTTCTCCATTTACACATATCCCTGTCTTCATCAGATTCCCCATAGCGCCCGATTTTGTCTCTCTGGGAAGCAGACAAGAACAGAGAAAAGGGAGACCGCCAGGAACAAAGAGAGAGCAAACGATTACAAGAATAAGATGGAAACAGACATAGCTGGAAAGAAGGATCCAGGCAGAAAGAGAGAAGTATGAAATGAGTTTGAGTTTGTCTCACTTTTGAAAGCCTCTGTAATCACTGGTCCTTTGGCTATACTTGTAATAGCAAAATGCCTTTGGTCAGCCGATAGCCAGTAAATAAATATGTTACAGTCTAAATGCTTCTCATCTTTTTTTGTCTTCCTCATCTCCTCTTTCACAGAGTTCCCCCAGCCCTCACTTTCCCATCTGGTCCATAAATATACAGTTCCTCTCTCCACGTTGTCTTCCTCGGGACTCTTACCCTTTGTTATCACCTATTATTCCAGGTCTTAAACTGCTCTGAACAGCGTTACTCACTTCTCCCACTTCTACCTCAGTCCTCCCTCCATCTAATGTGCTACTCCATCCCTCCTCTCCCCCCCCCCCCATCATATTTCCTCACTCTCCTTCGTGCCCCTGGTGACCTTAATTACAACATGTAAAAACTTGACCTGGATCCAATTTCCAGCCTCTGACCACACAGCTCCAAGATTAATGCCCCATGGGACAAATTCAATTAAGCTCCCTCTAAATAAGCAACATAAGCAACAAACAAAATATTAGGGGTAAAGGCTCATGCAAGGAGAGAGGGCAACAGCTACATATGAAGAATGATTAAATGTGCTCTATGGGCTACGTTCAAGATATTAATGGTCTATATCTATCAATGGGTCAATAGTTGCCAATATATTTGGTTTCCTTGATAGCTGACAGTATCCATTAGTATCCACTCTTAGATGATTTACAACATCATTTAGGAAATGTTAGTATTTGTGAAACAAAATTTTACTATATTATAAACTTTATTATATGTTTTCTTTAGATTCCCAGGATTACTTGTAGAAGACCATCATAAAGCTGCACTAGTTGTCTTGGTGTGTGTTACAGGTCTACTGGCATAAATGAAGTCTTTAAAATGTTTGTTTATGTTTTGGTGAACTCTTTATGGTTTTTATATTTCATACAGTATATACATGTCCCGTATCATTTATTTCCAGTTACTCCATCTGGATAATGTGTGCAACAATAAACTGTTAATAGTTTATTAATTAGTAATCAGAATGTAATGTATGTAATTGTCCCTTTTCAGCTATGATCCAATATATAATTTATAAACTAATTATCCCATAATAATTTGTATAACGATCTGTAACGCTGCAGGTAGCAGTTAATAAAGAAGTGTTGAATCGAAGAAATATTCCTTATTTGTCTTTTTTTATTTATTTAGTTGAACTCCTAAAAACCTCACGACAGCCCAGAATCCTTTGGCAAATGTTGGCCTTCTGAAAGCAAAAGTGCTTTTGGACGAAGCTCTTTGAATGTTGAGAACAGACAGATGAATTCAGTTTGTTAAAAATAAATGAAAATAAATGTATCCATAAGCATATATTTTCTTGCTGTACCAAACTCGCATCGAACAGTAACTCCTAAATCATGTATGAATTGAACAGTCACTTCCTTGTAACATTACACCCCTAGTATACAAGATTTTTTTTTTTTACCCAATAACTTGTATATGTTTGAGGACAATCTGATTTGAGTTCAGTCTCGCTTTATTTTTAGGTTTTATACATCTGTTTTAAAAAATTAGTGGAAAACTGGCATAGATCATTTCGATGTTCACAGGGATTCCAGAGCCAACCCACACTGCTAAGTCCTGCTTGTGAACACCGCCTACGCCTGTGTCATGCCATTTTTCCAACTGCACATTATTCAGAAACCCCAATAGTCCAAAAAATGTCCCATTGGGCCAAAAGCTTTGACTTCTCACGCAACACGTATGCTCCCACGTTTAGTGAATATGCATAGACAGCTGTTTTAATCACACAAATATCTCCCTGTTTATGTGTTTTGTATTTATTAACCGTCTATACACTGTACATAATCAAGGCTTCCAGTTGTTCTGTGAGACTACAGGCAGATTCCTCTTACCTGCTACATTGGGCGGGGACCTACACACACTGTTGATTTTTACCCTTGGAGCCAACATAAAAAATATTTTGGTTCAGTAAATATCTGCTGTCAGTCAGCCTGGTGAAGGAACCTTAGCAAGCAGCTGTCCACTCGACTCCCCAGGAGCTTTTGCTTACAGTCTGCAGAGACATACACAGAATGGATTGGATGAAAGAACGGCTACGCGCCGCTCACATCCCGCTTCCACTGGGGATTCGCAGTAAGGCCCATTGCTCCCAATTAATTATGCAGAATGACGTCATCCGACCTTCCCAGCCTCAATTTGCCTTTCCTACTATGGCAAAGGCATGACCAGCCCTACTCTGCCTCTGATTGGTTTACCTTGATATTCTTAACCTAAACCTAACCAATCTCACTCCTCAAGCCTAAACTCAACCAACCCAACCAATGAAAGCAACAAGGAATAGCCAATCAAATCAAACAGTTTCTGTTAATTGAAGTTTGTGAAGGGTTGTCGGAGAAATGGGCTTTCTGTCCAATGGGTAATTTTTTTTGGACTATTGGGGTTTCGGAAAAATAATGTGCCATCGTAAAAATTGGCAGTCCCCCTTCAGCTAGACATATTTAGGCCAAGGCCGTTGGCTCGGAGGAGTTAGAGAGGATAATAGAGACGTTGTCAATTAAATTATTGTATTTAACTTTCAGACATTTTGCTGCTCCTGCAAACAAAAGTAATTCAGCGTTAGTACACTGCTACGCCTGTATTCTTCTCACAGATGGGAGCCTTAGTTTTTGATGGCATTGTTCTTGGCAACCGTATTATACCTCTTTTCTTCCTCTAAAAAAGGTGAAAACAAAGATGAATATAGTACATTCAACTAACACACACACAGACACCAACCACACAGTAAAAGACTAAAGGGATCACCTATAGTAGGGGAATGTGTTGTGCATGTGCGAATATTTGTGAACAGCAGTGCGTGTCCATTCACTTGTAAAGTGGGAGTCCGCTGTGTGTATGATGTGCCCTGTCAGTTTCTCTAAGTGAGGCTGCCAATAATGAGGACGTGACTAGCATGAGAAAACACAATGCAGCCTTCCGATCAATCTCAGAGAGAGGGGGGGGCAGAGGGACCGGGACTGTCACACACCTCAAACTCTGTCATTCGCTTCACCCAAGGAACCTACTGAAGGTCACACAGAGTAGCCTCAGTCCAGCCCTGTCAATCAGCATTAGCCTCAAGATTGTGATTACGCCATTAACAGGGATTGACTCATACATCATTGACCTCAACTATGGATTCTGATATCTCTGATATTATTTAGTGGGCAGTCTTAATGAGACTGTGAATTCTAATGTCCTATCAGTATCATGAAGGAACTTTTTATATGGCTTCAAGGGCATCGAACACTAAGATTGTATGTGTGTATGTACAAGTACATACACACACACACACACAGTAGATACATGTGTATATTTTGGGCTAGGTCTTATAACTAGGTATTGTTATTATTAATAACATGGAAGAAACTGAAACTGATGATAATGGTACAGTAGCAATGATATGTTGTAGCTATAGTGGCCCAATATCCACATATCTACTCATCCTAGGCTTTTCTTTTCTCCATATGGCTGTGGGGACTGTGTGCAGCGGACTCAGGCTGCTATAGAGCTCCACCATTTTAGCCAGCTGCTGTGTCAGGAGAAATTCCTGCCTGTGTGAGGACTTCTGTCATCCTGGCCTAATGTCTCTGCAGTAGCCTCGCAGGCTTCAAGCCAGACAACCCACCATGCCCTGTCTGCTGAACAGGGTGGAAGAGGTCACAGAAAAAATTCTAAATGATCATCCCTTGGGATGTACAATGTGGATGACATTTTTTAACGGGATGAAATCTTGCTGTGTGAATGAATTTTGCAGCACCTTAATATTAAGCCAAAACCTAAATATTAATATATCTACTTTACCAAAATGTTAATTGACGCTTTACTAAGAGGTTTAAGTTTAAACTGAACGTTTTGACACTGTGTATGTATGCAACCATATTTTCCGTTTAGTGGTCATACCTTATTCTTCTTAAAAACAGCTCTGCTTCAGTTTAACAGATTAGTTAACTGCTCCCTTTTAGCAGCTCCTTCAGTGACAGGCTACTTCACCCACGGTGTGTCATAGAGAGATACCGTAGGTGCTTTCTCCCTGCAGCGGTCAGACTGTACAATCACCATGGCCCCTGGTAGACCACCACACCAACAACACACTATTCCACCACTGTTGTGCAATTACCACTCTCATGTGCAATATTCTTTTTTTATAACTTCTGCAATTATCACTGCCATGTGCAATATTCACTTTAACAACTTTTTATCAATGACTTTGTACTTATACTACTGTTACTCTATTTTATCCTATTTAATTGTGTACTTGGCACTTTACTCTCTTGTTCTTTTTCTGTAACAAGGTATATTTCCCTGTTGTGGGACTAATAAAGGCCATCCCATTTTTAGTCATGGTGTGGCTAAAGTGAAGTGCATTAATTCAGGTTGCTGAGAAATGTCATATTGGTTTGGCAGCATAACAGTAGTCATTTCAGTCATATTATGGTGGTAGAAAAATAATTGTTATATCATTTCTAATGTTCATAACATAACATAAGTGGACGTGGTTTGCAAGCTATGTTTCGAACGACAATGGAAGTGTTAGCTAAAAATCACAAAATTAAATTATGACTACAACATTAAAGTATACATAGAAGGATTTCCTTTCTAGAGTTTTTTGTAATTTTAGGATTTTAAATATTATTCAATAATTTGGTGTTTCCCTACAATTTAGAAAATGATCTTAAAAAGCATTTAGAATATGCATTCCATGCATAATTCCATGCACACTTCTCACAACTCAACGATTAAAGTGTCAAACATTAATTGAAGTGAAGTGACAGGACATAGGCAAGTGTTGGAGTAGCGATCATTTGTAAAAACTACTCAGACTTATTCATATTCATCATATGAGATGAGAACAACACTAAAATGCCAACTTTTTCATTAAAGACAAGTATTGGTCTGATAAAGCAATAAAATTATACATTAATTATACGTCAAAAAACAACCTTCGGGGATAAAGAATGATGTTATGCTGTTTTCACACTTAGCTGAGCTTCACTGCACTTCTCAGTGTGTTTAAATAGCTTCAACCAAACACAGTGGCACATGGACTCTATAAACTGCCCTCAGTGAGCTCACACAGAGATAGCTATCTTAACCTGGACCTAGTCAATTACATTCGTGGTTAGATACAGATCAGGCTGAATATTCCCTTCATTTTCTCCACAGTATCTACAACGACATCTACATTAAACCTGAAAAGAGACAATCTCCCAGGGCCTAGTTAATTTGATTCCCAGTATGCATCGTGCTGGCCTCTCCAAAAGAAGGTGTTGGTGGCAGTGGGGGACTTCATTTGCATGGAAAACAAATGGTCCGTGTGCAAAAGCATCTGCAATTCCAAAGCCAAGGGGGCTGGAAATGTTGGCAATTTAGAGCCATTAACTTGCACATTTTTTTTTCTATTATTGGAAACGGCAGTTTTAATTATTTAAGGGCCCGTTAATTAGTTTGTTAAAGCTGAAACACCTTCAGGGCAGCTGTTTGGAGCGGCGCAGGAACACCTTGGAGACTGCTGTGCCAAGGAAATAGGCAACATCTAGATTAGCATACAGTAGAGTATAAACTGCACAATACATTTGACAGTTCATATTAAATTAAATTGAGTTTATGAGACAGATACAACTATATATATATATATATATATACGATGGATCGTTACCGTTTATTGTCGCTGTACTGTACAAGTATTATTAAGATGTCCATGAGGACCAAAGAATATTAGATTCTTTAGAACTTTAGTTAGTGTAGCTGCAGGAGTGGAAAGACAACAGGAAAATACATGATTGTTAATATAAAGTATACTGTATATATCTGTTACATTTAACATTTACCCTATGACTGCTTTGCTTTCCCGTGATGGTGAATGCAATCAGCAAGTTATTTAACAATGTGGCCACTTCCATTCAAGACTGCGTTTTCTGGCTGAAAGCCAGAGTAGTGGTAGTATTATCAGCTCCTAATAAGGTCAATCATACACATTTCATACTGCATCATATTTAGTATGTAGCTTACAAAAGCTAAAGAGAGACCTTATGAAATATCTCTATGGATTTTATGGCGTTAGATGGAGCCAACTTCAGGGCATAATGCGCATTGTGATTTTTGTTATGGCTTTGCAGTCCATGCCTTTGCATTTCCAAAGTTAAATATATACATTTAAAATATGCATATGTGCCCAGATGGTATTGACTGCCTGTCAAATCTCTGACAAGATAAGCTCTTTTAAAAGTGCTCCTGTGTATTTTTAATTATTAGTATTATGATTATTATGATTATTATTATTATTATTATTATTATTATTATTATTATTATTATTATTATTATTGTTATTGTCTTCACATTCCAAAAATCAAAACTCATCTCATGTCCATTTTCATTCGTTTGATGCATGAACCAATTAAGAGTAGGAAGATTATGTTGGAACATAATCTCAGTGTATTTCTTCCAATCAAAATGTATTTAGGTAATTACATTAACTTCTTTTAGCAACATTTTTGTGCAACAATTTGTTTTTGTTTCTCCACTGCAGAAATGATAGTCGACAAGATGCTATATGCTATATTAAGATTCATATTTAAGTGTGTTTAGTAAAGATAAGTGGTGGAGAGAGAGAGCAGTGGGTAATCAAAACAATATTGTACTTTGGTGTATTGAGGGTGATGTTTATCAATTACTTTGGTTGGTGACAATTATTGTTCAGAGAGTTCAAGTCTGTCAAAGCTCCTTTCAAATGATAATCACTATTTTATTGTTAAATGTAATCTTTTGCTTTCCAAGCATGCGGCCCGGTGTGTGTGGTTGGCAGCAGTGTCACAGACAGGCAGATAGAGATCAGCAGTGACTAACGCCTGAGGTTTGTCCTTCCTACAGCTGTGAAGGACAGCCTTGGGTTTGAAAAGAGACTGACATAGATTTTTTTAGCCTGGTTATGTGATGGCTGAGGCCCCCGCCTCTGATCCTTTAAATTGACCAAACCCCCTTTTTTTTTTTTTTACTAAAATCGTGGCCGTCCTGACACACAGACAAACTGAAAGTTGATGCCTGGGAAGCCGAGTCTAAAACCTCTTGTAAAAATCATAAAATGTGCTAACATGTCACACATTCTTGCCTTTCCCAAATAGGTTTATTGATTTTTCTCTTTTAAGATATTTTAGTCCTGTCCTTTGGGAACAAACACTGTATTGCTCCAGATTGATCAATATAAACGGCTTGCAAGGTACCATTTGATGAAACTAGCATAACCAGCGGGAAAGTTACTTTGAACTCTGATAATATGGCATCCATCCCCCAGGTTTAATTACCTAGGGGTTTTGTTGTACTCTTTATCTAACTAGCAAGGGCTATGACTGATAAAACACAATATTAAAAGAAGAAAAAAACATATCGGTAGAGTAGTTTTATGTTATCTCCTAACAGAATTATGCATGAGACTTCCCTTGAATGCCTGCGGCCTATTTGGAGATTAATTTTGTTACTAAACTACTTTTTAAAAAGTAATGTACAAGCGAGAGGGGGAAATGGGTTGCAGTCAGTGACATGCACATTAAAGCAGCCGAGCTGTGTGCGTGATAGATTCTATTCATTCTCTACAACTTTTTTTCCCCCCCTCATTTTGTCTTCCACAATCCAAACCCTCTTATTGTTATGCAATTTTCAGTTCCAGCCACCTTTCAAGTTCAGATTCTGCTTGTGGGGGCCAGGAAATGCACCGCTATGCCCTGGACATAGTGCAGAATGTGTGATGTTGGGATCAGGGTGTGTCTCGGGGGAGACGATGGGAGAAGTATAGATAAAATAATGTCAGATTTCTCATTCTTGTGGTATGTCCTATTATCTCGGTGTGTGCTCGTCTTGCTACAAGGAAGAGGCTATAGTAAACATTCAGCCTAGTTCGGGATGGACTACAGACAGCGATCACAGTTAAATGGCAGCAGGTTGTGGGAGATGGAGGCAGAGTAAAGGCTGCGTAGAGATGAAGAGATTATGGTCTCGATTCATCTGCAGGTGGCAGCGAATGTCTGCTGGGGATGGAGGCATGTGTCGAAACATAAAGGAGCAATGACCTGGTAATGATCTTGCTCCATGATGGTTAAAAAGTGGGAGCAGTACAAATGAGAGGAAGCATTTTACACGTTTCCTCCTGAGCCGAGGCTAGAATTACTGCTCCGTGCTCGTATGCCTCCACCAACGAGTCAAGTTGAAGGTTACATCCATGTCTTTTCCGAAATGACATCATTTCATAAATGCTTTAAGACATTTGTGTGAAATATCATAATTAGCATATCAATTCTTGAGTTATGGCCAAAAACGTATTTAGAAAAATTCTAAATCAGTTCATTCTTGAGTCCAAGTGGACATTTATGCCAAATTTGAAGAAATTTCCTCCAGGTGTTCTTGAGATATCGTCTTCACACATGTCAAGACCATAGGTCAAGACACTCGTCTCAGTCACGTGATACTTTATTTAAAAAAATTAAGCCCACAAGCAACAATGAGTGGAAAACAAACGTCTTTAGAGCTTTTTAGGAAAAGACCCAATGAGGAGGCATTTAAACGACAACATCAGGAGTCCTACTTAAAATACATGTTTATCGCTACAGGTGATTCTCATCCCCCGCTCTGCATAATACACAGGCTCGCAAATGAGGCAACGAAGCCTTCAAAACTGCTTCGGTACATGGAGACCAAGCACCCGGCATTAAAAGACAAGCCCTTGGAGTTTTTTGAAAGAAAAAAACATGAACAAGAAGGACATAAACAATTACTGATGGTCACCACATCAACACATGCGAGTGCACTGAGAGCGTCATACTTAGTGACTAACCGTGTCGCTAAGACGAAGAAACCTTTTACTATTGGTGAAGAATGTATACCCCCAGTGTTTCCCCTACCATTGTCTTGGAGGGGCGCTGCACCCTCTCAACGGAGCCCCGCGCCCCCCCTGAAATTCAAGGTGTTTTTATTTTTCTAGTGTTTTTTTAATTTGTTTTAATTCTTTTTTTTATATTCACAACTCACTTTTCACATTGACAGGTGCTCTTTAATTAAATAAACTAAACGCTTATGTTATCGATCTAATTTATGTGCACGTTTGAGTTTGTACTGTCTACTTTGCGCATTCACATTCTTTCCTTTGCTCCGTTTTGCACCTGACGTGCGCACACACCTACAGTCAGTGCGGAGGGGAAAGGAGAGGAGAGAACTAAATAGAATCCGCACAGTTTTCTATATAACCTACAATTAGAATGAACTATAAAGAGCACTGACATACAGTAGTAATATAAAGTTTCCCTCCACTTTCTGTGAAGCTAAAACCCAACTCATTTTCAAAAAGACCGAGGCGAGTGTAGAGGCAGTTATTAGGAAGGTGACGTTGGCTTCGACAGGGATCACTACAAATGAGCTTTTCCCTCAATTGTTCAGTATCTTGAGACGATGGGAAAACAACTCGAGATTAATCAGTGAAACGGAGTGAGTCGGGGAAATGGGTTGTTGCTCAAGTCAGCGTGAATCACAGACTATGATGATAGAAGAGAGAAAGCTCTCTCCACACCAGTAAAGGTCAGAACATTCACTAGCTACTGCACATGTTTACTTCCTTTCTCTCTTCTGAACTTTGCTTTAACACTTTTTTTTCTCCATTCTGGACAGTCCTTGCAGGGTGGCCAGAGGCAGAGAAAGGTCAGACAATGAGGAGAACATAACTGTGAGGCATGGTAAATAGTCAGACTGGAGCTTGGTGTGTAGTTTAAAATGCATTTTGGCTGCAAGAATACACAACATTACATCACATTTTTCTTTTATTAAAAGTTTGTTGCTCATGATTTAAATACCTTCTTTGAAAAAAAATAAATGAAATACACAAAAGGCCAGAATATGAGCAGAATAAAGTCTGAGGGAAGAGAGGAGAGTGTGGTGTGGCAGGGTTAAACAGTGGTGGTGTAAGATGTACACAACATAGCATCAAGATCCAGAGTACATAGCAAAATCAAAACAGTTGCACACGTTTTCTCGTAAGTCTATCACATATAATTGTCATATCATAACTTGAACTGTAGCCCTTTAAATCAGAATGCCAAACAATGAGAATGTCAGCAGAGTGGTGAAGAGAAACTCTGCACATTCGACAACACTTTCACCTTGAAGTGTTAGTGAATGGGATTGTGAACACATTTTGCTTTTGAATCTTTGACCAACAAACACATTTCCAATAGAATCAGCAGGTTTTATCTTCTTTTTTTTTTATAAACTTTCTGTTTAAACCCAAGCAAAAGGGATATCAGAAAAGTGTTACCTTCAGCCCCGGGATCAGGTCGTCAGGGACAAAGGTGGTCAGAGGTGAAGGTCCAGGACGTGAGCCATAGGACAGGACAAGGGGTGGGACACACATTGGTGGAGGTCACAGAAAAGCACAAAGACATGGCGGGGAGGGAGAGGGAGGAGAATCAGGAGGCACAACCAAAGAAATGAGGAGATGTGGAAGGAGAGGGAGAAAGGGTTAGCAACAGGGGAGCATGTTGCAGAGAGTTAAAAAGACAAGGGAAGAGTTGGGAAGTAATGGAGGGACATGGCACCGAGAGAAGGTGAAAAAGCAGAGGAGGAAATTGTGAGGGAAAGCGGCAGTTTCGAGGGGTTGGGGGAAGAGGCTGAGTCAATTCCTCTAAAAAAAAAACAGAACCAAAACAAAAAGGAATGAACCCATACCTTGGTCGTTTAACGTCAGGTGCGCCAGACCTTGAAAGGGAAAAAACAGAAAAAAAGAACAGAAAGAGGAAGAAAAGAAGGTCATAAAAGGCACGGGAAGAAAAAAAGCATTGTCACAACGTTGGACTGCAGTTTGTGACAGACATCCTGGGGCAGACTTGGATGTCAGAGTTCAAATCAAAGGTAAAAACGAGAAAGAGAGATAGAGAGAGAGAGAGAGCGAATAGTAACAGAAAACAAGCAAACACTTCTTGAGTGAGGTGTGGGGGGGGTTTAGAAAAAAAAGCATTTTCATTTGGCGCAACCCCCGAAGGCCATTGCTCTCACAAATGCTTTTTTTTCCTCTGGAGTACTTATGGAACACACAGAACTGTTTGGCAGAAAAGGCTTGAACTGGATTTCTCATCTCTTACTGTACACAAATCATCAACAAAAAGAAACGGTGCTCTGCAAGGTCTCTCACAGAGAGGGTCAGAGATTAACCTGGAAGAAACGCTGCAGGGTGAAATGTTTTTGAGTTGCTCGTATAAACCCCAAAAACAAAGATTAATCTAACAGACATGTGAGCATCATAACACTAGCCCAAAGGATTTATTTAGCTTACTGGAGGCTACATTGCACACATTGCCAAAACCGCAGATCAAGTAACTTCTGAATCAAGCCAAACTACCGAGCAAACATTTCACATTCTGTGACAATCCATGCATGTAAAAAAAAACAAAACATTCCCAATATTATGAAATTCATAACAAAGCATTTATTTTGGGACATCTTTAAAACTAGAACCAAAAACATTTTACAGTCCTGATTTCTCAAAACGTACTGTCATCACTAAAATACCTTCAGCTTCTGGTTAATCACAACTGTAACCAATCCAGTCGCAGCACAATCATCCCCACAGACATAGCAAGCACACTTTCAAAACGGCCATTAATAGAAGCAACAGGCTGAAGATTTCCTTCCTATTGAAGGCCATTCCTTAATCTAACGGGAGTAAAAATAGTAAGAACAGAACGAAGGGACCTTACCGTCTGAGAGACTTGTTTGTGGCAACACAGGGAGCTTTCCTTGCATATGTGTGTATGTTAGCATGGTAGGTTACTGTACAGGGGATAATGCCCGACAGGAAGGACAATAACAAGCAAAATATCTGTAGAAACATGGAGATAGAATTCTCGGAAGTAAACCTTAAAATGAAAAGAAATGAAACATGTACTATGGCCTTAAGCAAGGTTTACTTCTAAATAAATCAAATGGTTAAAGCAAATTAGATTTAACCCCAGGCAACACAGAATATCAACAGCATTATGTTATTAAGTCTGTTGGACTACAAGTCCCAACAGGTCAAATCATTTCAAACTAACCTTCATCGAATTAACCCTTCGCCATTAAGGAATTGCAGTTGTGCAGTTGTGCAGCCTTGGAGTGCTTGACTTCTGTTTGGAAAATCTTAATTTACCAGCATGAAGATGAGTCCAACTAAATATTCTGCTTTAAGAGCTATTTGCTAGCTGAAAGCAGCTTCAAACTTCACATCGCTGATGGCTGCAGTTTATGAATATATTCAGCACAATAATTAGGTATTATGATTTTTTTGCCTTGATGTTTGAGATGTATAGTTTGGTAATGTATTGATCTTTATATACTATGACCTTCCTTTCCAAACAAATTCAAGCATTCTGCACCCACTGTTTTTTTGCAGATGATTTCAGAACTATGCGTTCAATGCACAGCAAACGTCGGTGCATTGACATATAGACCATGGACTGGCTAACTGAGGTTTTTGACAGTTAAAGCTACTTAAACATTTAGTTGCAGCAATAAAAAGGACCGCGTGTAATGTCTCGGAACACAAATTAACACATAACTGTGCGGCACAAAACATGTCTATGCCACCACCAGCGAGCAGGTAAATCACAACACAAAGACTACAGCAGCTCAAATGACTCTTGACTACAAGCTGTCCTTATTGTCTTCTTTCTTTAAAAACATCTGTGATTCAGGGTTAGAGGAAATGTATGGGCAGAGTGTTTTATTTATCTGGCTGCAGTCCGTTTCCTGCCGACCCTTTGCAGGGAGTCTAATCACTCTCACTCTGCCTCTGTTTTTGTTCCCTTGCTCATAATCCATTAAGGAGATAAGGCGAAGGCTCCTGCAATGAAACAGAACGGTGCTGTCGCTGCATACGAAATCATTCAAATACACCATCCCCCAACTTCATCCAGCTCAGGCAAGCAAAAGACAGTGGCACGATTTTATGGCAGAGGAAGACTAGAAATGGTGAAGAAGAGAAGGTAAGAAAAGACGCACAGAGGGAAGACGGAGCAGTAGCAGCAGCAGCAGCAAGTTGTCCAATGGCATCTTTACAGCCAGTATTAACCAGAGATTGTGCCGCACAGTGGCATAGAAAAGCCAATATCAATCAAATGGATAAATTCATTCCAAGCTATTGTGTCAGGAAATTAGAAAGTTGTGATTTGATCTGTGCAACTTGCCAAACTTTAAATTTAAATTTCAAAAATAGAAAGTCACAAAAGCCACATACATACACACACACACACTTACACACGCAGCCAGTCACACACACATTGTGTTGTCTTGGCAGAAGCACAGGATGCTAGACTCCCACCACGCCACGATTCTGATCAGGAAGTGACGGCTTTCACTAGCAAGTGGTTTGAGGAGAAGAGGCGGCATGACTCAAAATTTAAATGACAGACGTAAGGAAAAGCTCCATCTCTCTTAACTTAGATGCTGCATCAATATGGGAGCACAAATCAAATGTCCACAGCCAAAAGCAGCATCACTTGCCACACATACTGGGAACATGACACAATCCGAGCCCAAACTACGAGTCCCCCCCATCTCCTTGACATCTGAGCATTACATCCTTAATTCGGCAGCGAGTACAGATGGGAGTGTCTAACGGAACCGGCGTCGATTGGTTGGTTATGATTGAGTGGCAGATGGAGCAGGGTCATAATTCTGCCATTAGAAGGAGACAAGCTCACATCCTATCTGGCCAACTCCTCTTCCTCTCGGTTTTCCTCCCATTTCCCCACATTTTCTTTGCTCCCCGTCTCCACGTCCAGCCCTCCATCAGCCAGCTGCAGCTGACTCCTGCTCTCTTCTTCCTCATCTGCCACTTTCTTCTGCTTTGCTTTCAGGTCTGATGAACACAGGCCACTATTGTTTTGCAAACAACTGATTTCATTCAACTGACTGCTGCAGATTTAGACACCAGTGTACTGCTACACTGTAAAAACAAAAACAGGCAATGTCAACCAGGGTTATATATATATATATATATATATATATATATATATATATATATATATGTACATCAGTTCATAGATACACATACTGATATTTGCATCAAACTAAATAAATGTATTCTACCATCTACAAATAATGACATGGCTAATGCTGAGATTTCTGGCATGTCATGGTTTTAAAAGCAGCATTTGACAGGTACAGCATGTTCTTGTAAGACGTTACTTTGTCACCTCATCCTACAAACACACATGAACAGATGTGCTGGGTCTCAGGACAGCGGCAACAACACACAATTGGAATTGGAAAATAGGAGCCATCATCACTATTCCTTTCTTTCCCTTCCTGTATCCCTCGTTCATCAGATGGACACATAGACTAAGTCAGAAGGAAGAGTGTGTTTGCTTCCCTGTGGTCCTGGAATGGCATGTTACATAGCATCATCCTCCAAGGACTCTCACCAGCATATGGCCACCGCACTTAATGCGCCTCCTAAAGGCACACTACTGACAGACAAACGTATTTACTTGCAGATCCCAGAATTGTTGTACTTCTTGACGACAGTGCCTTTGATGACTTTAGTGGGAGCGGGCATTACCAAAAAAGCAAGAACTATCGAAGTGTATAAAAGTCATGAAGCATAAAATAAGAACAATAAATGGCTTTATGTGTGGATTATTGCTGGGTGCACCCTTGGCACGAGATATTAAACCCCACAGTATCCAAAACATTTGACACATCCACAAATCACTGGCTTTTACAAGGACTGGGCACAGATAAAGTTTCACTGCGTAATCATTGCTGCATGTCTCTCATTGCCAAAAAAGTGCAGGCATGGCCCTCGAGGGCTCAGAAACAAACCAGGGCAATTTGTAAAAACATCTGCTTAAAAGATGTGGGAAAATGGTTCTGATTGAATGTGAATAATATTCTTCTCAGTGGGCTGATCCATAATGCATAGTGTATTTGCACAGCTTAAGTAATATAGAAACTGTGGCGGAATTTAAAGTGCTTTAATAATTCATGGTGGATATCTATTCTATGAGAGAGAAAGGAAGATATAGTGGGAGGTAAGGGACTAAGAAGACTTCTACAATCTTCCTGAGAGTTATAGACTGATGTTAAAGGCTTCCACGTCTCACAGTGCTTTAAATTATTAACATAGAGTTTCAAAAGGAAGAAACATGCACTATACTTTAACATAAAATGAAATCAAGTGAAGATATTGTGCATTGGGCCCAAAGCCGCTAACTGACATTATGGAGTCGTACACTACGGCTTGCTGGGATTTTAATAAAGAATAAAAGACTTTTAAACATACACACACAGAGCAGAAGGCAGTCTCTCATCACATGAAGCTGTAGCTCTGTATGCGTGTTGCATTTGGATGGTGGTGGCCTGGTGGTGGCCTGGTGGTGCCCTGGTGGTGGCCTGGTGGTGCCCTGGTGGTGGCCTGGTGGTGGCCTGGTGGTGGCCTGGTGGTGCCCTGGTGGTGCCCTGGTGGTGGCCTGGTGGTGCCCTGGTGGTGCCCTGGTGGTGCCCTGGTGGCACGGCTTCCAAATACAACACTGGATGGTTTTGAGTTCAATAACAGGGCTGCCACCATTGAGCCCCAGAGCAAGGTACTAAACCCTGAGTTGCTCCAGGGAGACTGTCCCTGTAGTTAGTGCACTGTAAGTCGCTCTAGATAAGAGCGTCGGCTAAATGACCTGTAACGTTGCACTGAGGACGTAATTTATCTACTCAGTTCAGACTGGGCAGTTGTTCTCTGAGGTAGCCACCGTACAACACACGAGGAAGTGGTTCATTTCTGGTTGTCCAATTTGTTTCCCGAGCACAGAACCTTTTGAGGTAGGCGTTGTTGAAACTCTTAACAACTTAACTTACAACAACCGCAACCCGGACTGGCAAGATTGATCAGATCTGTAGAGTTGAGCTTTTCTTAGAAGTAGAGCTGGGCGCCTAAAGAATCTCTGTAGCTCAGGGGGCAACGCGACCTCACTCACAGCCTTTTCTCACAGCAGTGAGCACACTCTGCCTTGGTCGTAAAATTTGTGGAACATGCTGTGTATTCTAATAAATGTTCACCAACTGCTCTTCGTAACAAACAAATGCATTATTGATGTTTTGGCCAAAGCGGAAAAGAATAGCAAGGCATGCTGAGATGAAGCCGTGTCAATTACATTCTGCCTGCCCTGTACCTTAATCAAATAGCTACGCGAAGACTGGAAAAGCTTTGATCCATTGGTCCTGAATACGAACAATGATTTAGGCTGTGCTGTAGCTGTCGTCAGTACTGGAATTTAGTCAGTGTTCCATCAAAGACTGTGCCTCTATAAACAACTAGTCTGCAGGACACTGCAGTTTCTTCTTTTTTGCACATATAGTCCACTATAGAAAAGCACATCAACCAAAGGATTCTGAATGGATGTTTTAAAGATTAAATTCAGATTTACTGCATGCCACTATGTTAGTCAACTACTGGGAGCAAAAGCCCTGGATTCAGAATTTTTGAAAAGCGTGGGCTCAGCTTAGGTGTGAGCATGCATTAATCACAATTCCTGAGTTTGAGGCCGAGACACATGTCAATCAAGCAAACACAATCATTTATAAAGACACAATTACTAAAATTCCCCCGAACCCTTAAAGTTAAGAAAAGGGAAATTGAATCGACTTCTAGTGGACATTTAGTGACTATATGTAATATAGTGAATATTTCTGTAAATGTACACTACAGGCCACACTACACCAGATATTCATTTCAGACACTTCCCAGATGGTTGCAGCATGTTGCTCTATTGACTTAGTTGTATAGAGTACAGGATCCATTAGACATTACAGTAGTAGTACTACACAGTTTATCGTGCAATAGTACCGCAAACCATCTGCTTTGCTTTGAATGTTTTGCACCACAGCCCTACGATTACATTGCAACATAAATTTGACTGCTTCTCATTTGACCAGTCACCACAGCAATGTGAAAAGGTGCAAGGCTTGAATTATAATCAAAAAGGAACAGCTGCATTTGAGCAACTATGGAGCAAAAAGGGGCATTTTACACAGGCTCTATATTCAATTGAATATGAAGGAGATGGACAGGCGTCTGTGGATGTTCAGAGTACCACGGGAAATACAATTAAGATATTAAACTACATAGGATTTCATAGAATTTATGCACTGAAAACACCAAAAAATATAAAAACATGTTTACATACTGTGGTGTGTTGCTTTCTGGCAGAATGCCCTAGATTTTAAGGTATCTGAATAAGCAATATACTCCTTTTACTGTAATTCAGAATTTTGTTGTGTGTGTGTGTGTGTGTATGTGTGTGTGTGTGTGTGCGTGTGCGTGTGCGTGTGCGTGTGCGTGTGTGCTTGCGTGCATGCATTTGATTTCCTTGGAAATACCACAGGGAACTGTTGACCCCAGGCAAGGCACTTAAACTGAGCGAGTGAAGCATTAAATCTTTATGGTCACTTTCCACTTTATTCAGCAGCAACAGCCATCATCTGTCAGGAGTGATGCACTAAGTTGTTTGGAAGCATGTCAAGTGACGTGATTTGACACTGCCATACTACATAATTAAGATTGCAAATGCCACGGTTGCCAGACAAACCAAAACATTCGTGTCCGTCTCGATTTTGGCTCCGACTTTGGCGCCGTAGCTTTAGTGTTCTAGAATTAACGTAAGCACTGTCCTGATGTACTGCAACACAAAAGACATAAAAAGAATATTTCATACTAAATTAATGATGCAACATTTTTATTCAGCAAGGGCTTACCCATATTGCAAACACATTTGTGGGGAGATCATAGTCAAGTCTTACAAGGGAAAATATCTCATATAGAGATATTATGCTCCTCCACATATCCTAATTAACTGCATAACACTGAGTGAATCACTTTGACTCGCACATTTTGTTCATTAAAACGCAGCTAATATGTCATGGGATATGTCTTGGAAAATAAATCAGAGACTCTTGGAGATTGGTGAGGGGTAGAGATCTGAACAGTTGCCGTTCCATCTTAATTAAACAGTTCATAAATAAATAGGACCTCCTTATGTCGAGCTGGAGAGTTTTGAAGAATTTCATGTTTAAGCCATCGCAGTTAACTCACAGAAGGGATGTTGATGATTTCTCCACTTGTGCTAAATAACACAAGACGGTCTAAAGATACTCAAAGGAGCTTTAATGCTTTACTAGCTCTTACATAAAATCCCACTGCATTCACTTCAAAGGAGGGTCTCTACCAACGTCGAAAGCAAAATGTGTAGTATAGTAAACATAGCATCCTCATGTCTTACTGTATATCTCCTAAATTATGTCTTTCCTTCCATTGTTTGTATTTCCTTTTACCAGTTACCAACAGTTTCTGGCCTGGGAGTATCACGTCTTGTGAAAACCAATACATTTTATGTCTGACCTCTATATTCCTTTCATTTATGAGGTCAAAACTAATCATTAGTCCCCACTTGGATCTGGTGACCTCTTTCAGAGTATCCATCGGTCCTTCCTAATCTTCAACTGCCAGTGCTGCAGAGGCATCCTGAAACTGTTCCCCGCTCCATCCGCCCTCTTTCCACAGTCAATTTCATGGAATGAATGCCTCTGATTGCCACTTCTGGACTCTGCTCATTAGGGAAGCTAAAAGTGGGGAGTGGGCAACACAAATGCATGGCATCCTATACAGTTTTTTTTCTTGGGATGTTGGGAGCTGTAATTGCAATTGTAGAGAATGGTAGCATTGATGGAAAGGAAGGAAGCCAGTCTTGAAGTCGACAATTAGCACTTGCAACCACTTACTTATGTACAAAACCATCAAAGTACCTCAACCCCTCACACACACACGCACAAACGCACATATGTGCACATATTATTTGTGTTTGTGTGTTTTTAAAGATCGTTGTCGCCTCTATCGCAAAAGTAAACCCATGTCAGTGAGATGAAGTAAAAATAACAAAATCCCCCGGTCCTCTGAGCCATGGAAGCTCAAGTCAAGGCAAAGTAATCTACAGGGACATTAGTGCAAAATAGCACCTTGCCTTGAGCGTTTGTTGGTGTTTAATGTTTTATTTTGACAATTTTCTCCCTTCAGCCGGCATTTAGAGCACACATCCTGTTCCTCTCCACCAACGGCACGGCAATGAGCTGTAGTTTCGTGTTAGGAAACTAAATAAAATCGTAATGACTTTTCCTAGAAATGTGGCTTCCTGTGAGGTTTTGACACGGAGACTTCCTGCCTTGTGTCAGGGGGTGGGTCTCAGCAGGTAACTACAACAACATTCCATAATGGAAAATTAATGTCTTCCAACTGAGATGATGCACAAACTACATTTAGCTCATTGAGTCGGGTAAACACCATTAGACCATGGAATCTGCAAAGCTCCAGGAAGTTCAGTAATTTCAGAGGGCGCTGGATAACTATGGCAAAATTAACGTAAATTGTGTAACAAATGTATTCATAATTCATGAGCCGGTTTTCTGAGGCTGGAATCCTCTTTGTGGGGAACAATACGTAGCTTGATTTAACTGAGATTGGAAAGTCCCAACTGGTATATGCTCCTTACTCACAACAGCAAAATGGTGAATCAAATGGTTCTGAAGAAGTTGCTTAAACACTCTTCAGGAAGCTGAATTATGCAAAAAAAAAAAGTAGTTCAGTCTCATTGGTCTTAATCTCTTAACTGTCCTCAAAGAAAAATCAATTATCAAAGCAGATGAATTAACCAATTCCTTTTTGACACTTTAAAATAGGACACTTATATATTATGTAGGCATTCATATGGGGAACGCCTACTTGGAGATGAAAACAAAAACTGACTTCCACTGGTGCCAACGACAGCTGAAGTTTTACCACACGGTTAACCAACATGCCAGATAGCTGTTGTTCAGTTGGATAAACAAAACAAAGGAGAAAAGCCTTGGCTGTCTTTTACAGAATCCATCTCAGAATGAAAAAAACAACTTTACTTTATTTAGGATCACTATTAGTTATTACCACAGTAATAACTATTCTTCCTGGGGGTCAACATAAAAGACAAGACATTCAAACATCACATTGGAGGAGGAAATTGTGGATTTATGCAATAACATGTTCCAAGGTCCCTGGCGAGCACATTTCACCTGCCATACAAGTGCAGTGGCTTTCAATGGTGGGTCATTTCTACTGTATGAATAGTTAACCTCTTAGAAGGTGGGCGAATTTACCCGAAAATACCTACAAACGACATACCCAAAGTAAATTGAAAGCTGCTCTTCAACCATTTGCACCAGCTGCATGATTTTGGTCTCATTCAAAAGATAACTCTCTTATTGTTCTTGCAAAACATGAAGAATCACTCCAGTGCTTCTGGCACTGAGTAATAGTGGTCTGAATATACTGAATTTGAAGAAAATACACCAGAATTTCTTTGTTGAAAAAGATGTCTGGGTATAGCTGGTAGTCCCGAGTTGAAATACACAATAGAAACATAGTTTTATCAAAGTGTTATCAAGTTCACCACCACATTTCAGATAAAAAAGGATAAAAACTTAATTTATTAGACAGGTTTGTCTAAGAGTAACACCAGGCGTACACCAACTGTGCAATATGTACATGTAATGTACATATTAGAATATTTATTAATTAATGTTATTTGTATTTATTTATAAAAAACTATTATATACCCATAATCCCTGTTAGTAGTAATCACACAGAGTAAGTGAAGTATAAAGACATTTATTTTATATTTTAATGTATTTTTTGTATTTTTTTCTGCACAATAAATAATAAATATTATTTTGGAAATACATTTTATTTTGAAAAAACAAACCAAGGGAAGTGATGCATCTAACGAAAGAGGCGCTCGTTTTCTATACGATACCAGGACGCTGAGCTGAGTCTGTAACAAAAGAAGTGGGTGGGCACTTTCTTATCAAGTTGGCTCATGCAGGTTGTAAAAAACCCCATCGAAGTGCCGATTGGCTCAAATGAAGTGTCAATCTAATGCTGAGAGCCCGCGCTAAAACCAGGACGTGTGTGAACCGTGATGAACGTACGAGATATTCGTTATGAATGTTTATGATCACACAATGTAAAAATCGATCAGCTGATTTCACAGATTGCAACACCTGTTCATGGACTTTTATTGATGTGAGGATGTTCACAGTGGATATCTTTTTACTGGTAACGAACGTGTGGACCACTGGCAATGCCTTAGGAGCGTCTTTTTCAGAATATTGCTGAAAAGAGGATATTTATGAGGCTTTATAGGTAAGTGGGCTCAAAGTTATGATTTTGAGTGTACTTGCTAGTTTGAGGAGCTGATTGTACCTGCTGTTGTGATTTTCATCTCCATATTAAAATAGACGAGATTCTAAGCTTTCCAAAAATATAAAAATAAATAAATAAATAAAACACCTGCTGGGCCCGCACACTCTAAGAGGTTTGACCATGAAAGGTTTATATTACATCTATGTCAAAAGATGTTGTGTCATCTTAACTAAAATATTACTGCCCTAGAAAGGGTAACGGCATTAGCTGATTACACTGACCACCCATGCAGCCAAAGTTATCTAGCTATTCAATTAGCACTCATCTTTGCTTTGCGGATGAAGAATAATTGGTCCCTTAACCTCATAAACAACAGCATTATCCACTCATCCGGATTGTAAGTACAGATAACCGTCTATACTTTTGTAAGCTTTCATCTTGGCAGCAGTGAAAGGGGATGGATTCTCCACAATATATATAAACATTGCCAAAAAACAGCTCTGGCAGGAACTTAACCATATTTTTAAATGACTTATTTTTCCTCTTTTGAGAGTTGATCTCAACAGTTGTGGCTTGTAAAGAAATTTGACAGACTTGTGCGAAAGCTCTATGGAGTTCATATTGTTACGTGCCATGTTGTTGCCCTGCAGGCCTCCGTAGCGGTCACGTGACTGAAAGCCATGAAATCTTCATGAAACTGAAGATTGAAGGGCATTCTTTAGATGAACCTTCACTGGGAATTTTTTTTTTTTGGGATTTGCTATGTGAGTGGTTGTATGTGTTCTTAGTCCATGGGAAATGTCAAAAGAAAAATGTAAAAAAGACAAATGTAGAAAGATGAGAAGTTTTAAAATGAAAATAAAATGATGTATACACTTTTTTTTCCCAGCTATCTCTTTTCAAAGTAAAGCCATGCCATATAATAGCAGAGCTCAAGCTTAAATTAAGAACACAAATACAAAAATTAAAAAAATTCCCAGAGACAACAGTATCTTGTTTAGTTTCAGCCGCTGAGCAAAAAGCCCTGCTGCTTGCCTTCATCTCGCCAAACTCTAATTAGGCAAACTGAACAAATATCAGCGAGCGAGAAGTCCTCTGCATATTCAAACAAAAGGGCTCCTGAGTTCGAGCGAGCAGAAGGTGCTAAAGAGAGAGAAAGAGAAGAGAGAGAGCTGATCACAAGAAAATTAAACGGCACTGAACCTTGTAAACAAATATTTCAACAATGTTAAACACAATGTAGGAGACGTCTGGTGCCGCTGTGCTGTGAAATAGCCCAGCTCTGTTTGGAATGGGGTTTCACGAATGATGGGCGCTGAGAAAAAACTCAACTAAAGAGACACAAAGGAAACCAAAAGCATCAACTGTGTGTGTGTGTGTGTGTGTGTGTGTGTGTGTGTGTGTGTGTGTGTGTGTGTGTGTGTGTGTGTGTGTGTGTATTTGTGAAGGGGTATCAGTAAAGCAATGGGTTTTAAGACAAAAAGTTCCACATAAATGTAACCAGTGGAGCAGAGGTTAAGCAGAACCCATATTTCTGCTCATCCTCCATACCTGCCTCGAAATGCCTAAAACCTGTCATTGCCTTCATTAATAATTTTTTTCTTTAGCGATGTGGAGAGTTCCACCTTGAAGTGTCAGCTTTATTACGCTGAAATATATGAGCTACTATAGCCAGTCCAAGAACGTTGAGGTGAAAGAGAAAAGACTGACACAAATCCATTTCTCTCCGCTCAACATTAGAGAACTGTTTTCTTTCCTAAGTTGTGTTTCTCTTGAAAGTCACTCATCACGTTTTAGGCCTTCCGTGGACAAATCCATGAGATGCCGCAGTCCGACCCTTGTTGGCATGGCAACTGGCTCCAGTATCTTTTCTACCATGACGATGGCCATACTGGTGTATTCACATCCCCCTGCTCCCTTTGTCTTTCTTCCACTGTCATTCTCATCTATTGATAATGTCTTCTTGGTATTTTTCTTTTTCTGCCTGACTATCTTCCTTTCACCCTTTTTCCTAACGTTCATCATCCCCTCTTCTTTTGTCCTTTTCTTCTTCTCCTTTTTTTTTTTTTTTTTTTTTTTACATTTGGCCTAACTGCGGAGCTCACTTTTCCCTGTCAATGTGTCTTTTCTCTCCAAGCAATTAAGATTGCCATTGTGTGTTTTTATTACATTATCTATCTAAATACATAACGCTCAACTCTAAAAAGTCAAGGGGGATTTGCATTTGAATAAAGTTATAAAACCGAATAAGAATTCAGTAATTATATTAAGGGTGCACTTTAATCAGTAATGATATTCACAAAATACTGTCTCCTGGTTCATTGCCCACGGAGGTAAACTCATCAGAGAATGTAGGTACAGGGCAATGGAATAAACCTAGTCCTTTCATAAATCTTCACACTGCAGTGAAATAGCCTTTTGGGGGTAAATCCTTTCTATAAAGCCTAGTCAGGAATCCTATAGCCCATTAAGTCCACATTGCCAAGGCTGTATTGTTTAACTATAAGCATTTGTCAGCATACATAACACTGATGAAGTGCAGACGAGTGGAACGAACTCAGACCTGCATTAATTAGCATTTTATTATATTACTATCATCTAAAACAAGCAAATTGAAATACTAGTTGTACAACATCAAACACAAGGGAACCAACAGTAGTACACTAAAAGCCAGACAGAGAATGTTGTATTTATTTTGGGGGATCAAAATGAGTGAGATGCAGAAACGCATCATATAATCATATTCATTTCTCTGGCACCTGGCTATCCAGAATAACAAGAAAAACTGATTTTAGTAGCCTGTTACCCTGAGGACTTATACAAGCCTCAGGTGTAAGAAGTCCATGTTATCTCACAGCCACACCTGATGTGTGTATGCATGTGCAAAGGTGTACTTTTGCCAGTGCCCTTGGGACTTTGATACTGTATGTTTGAGTAAATATTGTCAACGCTACTAGCGCCAAAACTCTCACCGGCGCCGTCGTTTTGGCTAGCACTCATAGAGTGTATGATTGCTTAATCGGACAGGGCTGTTATGCTAGGCTCCACTGATCCCATCTGTCACGACTTCATCCTCAGATTCGCCATGCTGTTTCGAGCCCCACGACAGCTCTTTAAGAAAACCACTCAATCTGTTCTCTGGGCTATTTTTGCATCCTTTGGATTTCTTTTCTTTAAAAAAAAAGGAAGCATAAAGCTGCAGGTTCAAACAAAGCAATATTTTCCCTTTGATTCGGGTGGTGGATAGCCCGACCTCCATGATCTGCAAGCCCGCCTTCCTCTGCCCACTTTCTCCGCCTCCTTAAAATGGATCTGGCGATAGATCAGAGGGGCTTGGTGTTTCCCGAGTCACCAGCTATTTGGCACTCAATGCCCTTATCCCCTCCATGGCGCCAGTTTCTAGCAGTGTTCCTGCTGCTGAATACCAGTCCCCTCTGGATCAGCTCATCCCCAGGGGGCCAAGAGGAAACTGGATTAGTGGCTCAGAACGCACATGAGAGAGAAACCCCTACATATGTGTCTTTGTCCCTTACTGTGTGTAGAGGCAGGGGGTCATTACTTGGTAACCAATTTACAAGTTGAGGAGGGCAGATAAGATACTAATGGATTTTTTTGCATCGCAATTGTTAGGCTTGTATTGGATATTAGCCTGGATTAAATCTGAAAAAAATTAAATCTGGCCAGAAAGTTGGGTAAATTAACCCATCAACATTGTTAATTCATGAACTTTTAGATTTGCTATATTGTACATCCAGTATCCTTTGGGTCTTCCATGGGTTAATATATATGTATTATTATTATATGGTCTTTGGCAGGGAGTGGTTTTGTTTTGTTTCTAGTGTATTTGGACCACAACATTAACAGTTAGCATGAACAGTGAGCGTCACTGTGACTGAAACAGAAAAAAGTAAAAGAGTGCCATGCAAAAGAGCGACATAAACGGAGATGTCCCGTTATCAGCTCCACTCTTTGATACAAGTACAGTCTCTATGCAGTGCAGTGTAAAAACACCAAAGCCATGACTGGTTAGCACCAAAGATATCGTGAAAAATCTGGAAAAAAACAAGCTTCCTGAGGATTACCACTCTAATCCATGATACTCTATGAATGCTAATGTGTTGGCTCGAGGCACAAAGAACTCAAATCCCCTGCGGCCCTCCACTGCTCTCCTTTGCTTATTAGAACTTCTTATTATGTGACACTATAAAAAGATTGATTCTGGTGATCCAGATGAGTGATAACATTAGCATGTGTTAAATAGTCAGGACATGTGCACTGCTGTGTCAGGACTAGCTAAAGACCACTGTTGAATATCTGACATCAGGTCTCCAGGGATCAGGCTGACATATCTTGTCTGGATCACCTGAAACGTCCTCACTGATGTGTACAGTATACAGACACATTAACTAAGATGGTCTCTCTCTGGCTATCTACTGTCATGTCCAGCAAGCTGACCACAGGGTCACTGAACTGCTAAATCCAGTTATATGCAATTATACAGTGTGTCTTATACCAAAGAAAAGAGCTTTATCTCAACAGGGGAGGAGGGGAAATTGAAAAGGGAAGCAGTTTTCTCAATGGGATACACTGCTTTGGCCATGAATTCCTCTCTGGTGGGGCTCTTTAGGAAGGGCTTAATTAAAGAAATTAATGCCTTGATTCTAATGCTATACTGTATCATACAGTTTGTCTAAGTAGGTGTATTTATTACCAACATGTTTACAGCCCTGGACTGCAACATGTCAATAAATGTCTTATTTACAGATTTCAATAATTAGTGTAAAAATTACAATATCAGGACCGATGTACAGCGTTTCATTTAAAGAATAAATTCCATACACAATATTAATTTTGAACTACACTGAAAATGAGGCAGTGTCTTGGAAATAGCCCATATCACAGGGATCCAGATCAATCAATTTCCATATAAGCTCCCGTAATTAAAATTAATTGTTAGACTAAATAAGGCACCTGAAACTGGGATAAAGATTGATACCAGCTGTAGAGGAATGGATCTGCCTTGGAAAAAGAGTCAGGCAGCCAAATCAATAACAGTTTCTGAGTATTTCATCAGTGTCAGTAACAAAAGCATATAATTAGAGCTGCCTCAGAAATACCAAAATCAATCAAGGTGAGTTTTTTTTTTCTCTCCGCCCAGGCTTATCAACCGACAATTCAACCCTTTTGTGTGTGTTGTTTTTAGTTAACAAGGTGGTAGAACTGCCTCGTCTGCGTACCAATTCCCCCAGACACTGCCTCCATTTGTTTATTTGCATTCACCTCCCATATTGCCTCCGTTCTCCTCACCTTTTCTGCACATTAAGTATCTCTCGGCTCCACTGCATTTACTGAAAGTGAGGGAGCTTGGGGAGGAGGCGGAAGAGTGATCAGTGTCATCTCCACTTCATTCCTATGATCAACGGCGCCTCTCGGGGCTCCAACCAACAGATCTGGGTACCCGGCACTTCTGAACAGTCGCCATCTGCCACTGCCATCCCCGAGGCAGGGCGGCAAGCTGGGGCTGGGGTTCTGCGCTGGTGCGGCAGCAGAATATGAGTGTGTGTGAGTGCATCACCCTGAGTTACTGTGTATGGTTATACATAATAATGAGCATCTGTGCTTACAGGGAGCACTGTTGATATGTTTTTAGTGTTTTCACACAGTATTTGAGTAGTGCAACAGGTGTGTCTGTGCATATGTTGGTGATCATGCACATGTGCTAAAATTCAAACAGATTATCCTTCAGGATATGAGCAGAAACTAACAGACAAAAATGACCATGGACGGCGCTGCAATAAAAGTGCTTTCACAAAGTGATGGAGTTGGGAAATGCAACATGTGTCTGTTAGAACTGAAACTTTTTAATGTAACTTGTGAATTAATCTCTCTATAGGCGCTTAGTATTTTGGCCCTGAAATCCTCCGTTTAGGCGCCTGTCTCTTTAAAAAAGAAAAAAGGAGCCCAGTCGGCTGTGATTGGCTTGGTGAAGAAACTCAGATGGGGGATATTTTAATGAGCATGCACGTGACATTGGGAAGGGGATCCAAATCAGAAGGGCTTGTTGAATTCCATGTTCCAGGCAGATAAAAAAGAAACTGACTGGGTTGTGTTCTTTTACAGTTTGTGGGTTGGTAGGCACTCCATATACCCTTAAAAAGTGAGTTCCCTTAAATATCAATTTATGTCACTCCTCTTATGTCAGCCGATAGTATATCCACTGATAACAATGGGTCGCAAAACGCTTACAGAAATGTCCACAATGTGTGTGCCATATACATATTACACAAATGACACAAACATTTCTAGAATGATACCAGGACTTCCTTTGGATTTTGTGTATGGAGGTCTCTGTGTCCTTAATTTTAAGCATGGACAATATGCATGTGTGTGTGTGGGCGTGTGTGTGTGTGTGTGTGTGTGCGGCCTACTCTCCTTATCTCCTTCAACCAGGCCACTCTGCTGACATACACTCCAAAGAGCCCCTAGTTGTCATTCATGGCGTCACACAGCCCCGAAAAATGTCAGCATAAGGGTAAGGAGAGAGACAAAGAGAGAGAAATACACAGAGAAAGTGGCGAGCGTTTAGGGTTTGAAGCCCAACAAACCCCCCGCTACCTCAGCGGGGTTCTGTTATCTCCTCTGTTATACCTCGTCCTTCCTGTAGCACCACCCGCTTACACACACACATACATTGCTTTAGGGCAAATCTGGTGTATGCCAAAGCAGCTCACACACTACAAAGGGGTATACATGCGGTGTTGTGACAGAGGAGTGTGAGAGGATGTTTAGTGTAGGGTTCATGTTCAAAACATCTGTTCAAAATAAGTCATGAGTGACTTTCATGGATTGTAATTTAAATTTGGATTAAAAGTGCTGCCAGACTTTTCTGACACTTTCAAATGCCTGAATCTGAAACTGCCTGTAATATCTTAAATACGGTAAATTCAGTGTAACATTAGGATATTACCTGTAAATCACACACAAAAAAGATAATTGTTAAAATAGCAATTTAAAGCTACAAAAAAACTACAGACTTCTAACTGAATACATTTTAGCTCTGAATATCGGTCAAAACGTTTTTCATAAAAGAAAACTTCAAAAATATGGAATACTGCTCTTGCCTTGGTGTCACTTTAGATGTGTGAATGACAGATGATTAATCAGCTTGAGCTAAGAAAATGGTGTGTTTCTATAGTGTTGAATAGAGATGCACCGATTGATAAGCCAATCATTGTCACGTGTCTGATTTTTTTCCCGTTCATATTTACACGCGTGCAGCATGATGGATTTACGTTGCTCACACAGTCACACGGACAGTAACGTCACAGCCAAACACAAATATCATGTCGTCAGGGTGGAAAGTGATGCAATGGTCGGGTTTGAGCACACACACACACACACACACACACACACACACACACACACACACACACACACACACGCACACACACACACACACACACACACACACACACAGTCCTGGTCTATATCCTCGTTACAGTCCTCCTGACAATTGTCCTACTATAATGCATAAGGTTGCCGGTTTGAGGGCCAAGAGCGTCTTTTGTTCGCGCTGATGGGCCATTAACATTCATTCTAAATCTTTTAGCGCGTTGTGAGACTCAGGCTCTGCCGACGTTTGCATCTCTATAGCACAGCAAGGACATCAATGAGCACGCAGCCTCCACAAACCCTCCACAGGCAGAAAAGTTGACTTTAAAACTGGCCGGATTAAAAAAGTGTGAGCGGTTAAAAAACATTTGAAAAAAAAAGAAAGGTTTTCTCTTTGGTTAAAGCGATCCAGAAGAGTTACTGCCATATAAAAGCAGGTGCCTGAAAAGTTAAGTACACACAGCTACAGAGACAGCAAATTGTCCCCATGATGGTTGTTTACAGTAATTATATGATGATGAAATGTAATATGGGAAACACAACCACACTCAGCTGAGCGTCACCCTCAGACTGAAGGACTTCTCAGATATAAATTGGAAATCTAATCTGGTAAATGCATGTGATCAGAGTGGATCATCAGAGAGGAAGACTCCATGTCCTTATCTTTATCTCCTTATATGTGGCGCGTGCGCACCGGAATACACTGTGCAGTTATTTAACAACAGACACTTATCTGCCAGGTTCTAGCCGAATGTGCAATTACCATATTGTGGCAGCTGACAGCCAGCGCGGTGACAACACACACTGACGAGTGGACGGCATCATAAATAATGACTGCCATCTATTCCAACTGTCAGGACAGGCAGTCTCATAACGGGCCAAGAAGGCAAGAAAAACACAAACATATGCTCACACACAGAGACATTGATTGATAACCCTTTTACCTTCCGCACACACACAGATGCACTCTCATACAGTACATGCACACACAAATAATACGCAAACAGAGAAAATAAGACTGCTTTTCAGACATTTACTATATGCCTGAAAGGATACCGCAGCAACATATGTTATTTGTCATGTCTTCTAACTGTGAGACATTTCATTCCATCAACAAATTGTTTCATCCACAATTTTCAAAATTCTGTTTCAATAAAGAATGAAGCTAGCAGCAACATCTAAATAAAGCATGGCTTCCCAGTTGCAGTTTCACTTGTCAGCCTGGCTGATTCAAATATTTATTATATAAAAAATCTGTGTCAATTAACTGGTATAATTGCTTTTGGAAGCACTGAAAAGACTAACATATTCCTGAATGGCCTGAAATATCAATTTTTGTGAATCTGTATGTTGAACACATTTCATTGCTGTTATCGTACCCTCTCGAAAGCCCTCTGTCTCCCTTTTGCTGCTGGAATAGATTGAAACATTCCGTGTTTGTCACTGATTTGACTTGACGGACAGTTCCATTACAATTTCTCTCAGTCTCTGGAGTATGCATATGCGCATGTGTGTGCATGACTAACCTACCATCTGTCACACAAGCAGTTGCTGACAGGGAATTGTACCTATGATGCAGAATACTCACACAGGTTAGATAGTTTTTGCCGTAACAGTTCCCTGCAGAATGTTTTTCTATTTCATCGTTTTAGGAAGTTGAAGCACACCGTGGCAGATAATACCAAGTGGTAGAGATGATGATTATCTTGTAATTTCACTGTGGAATATTTTTAAAGCAACAACACACTTGAGCTGATTGTTCTTATCTCCACCCGCTGTAAATACGGACCCGCCTGTGAGCATGTGCGTGCAACCGCGCACTAGCAACTGCAATCACACACAAGCACACACTCAGGATAGAGTATAGCAGCATCTCAGTTCTCTTTCTCCCGTGGGTGCTACAGCTCAGTGGGTATGTTCATACAGCAGGGTTTTCAAATCTAGAATTCTGTTCATTGCTGCAAATACTTTGATGTCTATTTATCTATTCTTAGGTAGATTATCAGATATAATCAAATGCCAACAAGATCCAAAAAGACATACAGATCCTGTTTTTTCATATTTTCTTTATGATGTGTGCCTTTGGGTTTTGATTTAATTTAGGAATCTCAAAGTACAAATCAAAGTCGACTGGATCACCAAGCTGAAATTATTGTTTTTTGTTGATTAACAGATGGCACAAACTGCATCTTTATGGTCCAGATTGTTGCTCTTCTCAATGATTCCCAAACGTACAGTCGGTGACACACGGGGGAGGAAAACAGAATCAGCTGTGGGACACTTTTGGCTGCTGTGTGAACATAGCATAGTTCTCCCTAACGATGGCCCCTCTAAAGCTACATGCTGTCAGAGCAAGCCTGAAGCCGACAGAGAAGCGATAAGATAAGAAACTGTTTATACAGCAAAGGCAGAATAAATCCCATGATAAGGACCTCACAGTGGCCCGGTGTGTGCGTCAGATTGCCAAGTTGGCCTGATCCTTGTCAAGGCGTGGGGATGTTTTTACCCTGCTGTGGGTTGCAGCTCACCCTGCAAAACAAATACCATCAAGGCTCATCCTATGTCTCGTCTCTATGACCTTCATAGCGAGTGGTTAAGGAGAGTCCTCACCCGCTTCTCTGTGGCGGAGACCTTTCCCGTATCCTTCCTTCTCACCATGTTTTATGTGAGATTTTTTCTGCTAGATAATCAAAGAAAACCAAGTTAAATGTCATGGCTGCAATGTGTAGGTACATCCGGGAAAATGTCTGTCCTCATTGTATACGGCGTGCTATTGATGAAAAAAAAAACAGAAGAAAGGTTTTTAGATGTATTCACTCCGGGAAGCTGTTGAATAACCATACGAATATGGATGAGTTTTCTTGTTGCTGAGCAATCAAAGAGAGACATCGCTTCATGTGTCGGCTTGGAAAATAGGAGTCAATCAGAAATGGTGCAGACACCGTGGGTGTCTCTTACACTGTCGGAATAGAAAATATTAGAGGAAGCCATTTTGACCGTACATGCTTTAAAGACACAATAGGGAATCAATGAATTTGCTAAGGGGGATATTTCTTTATTCAAAAACTAAGTGTGGGCTGATTTCAGCTGCACAATGAATAATCACATCTTTTAAATTAAATGTGTGGCCTTTTTTCATAATTGAATTTCGATCTATACGTTTGTGCACATATAATTGAAATTGGACACACTCCATCAGTTTAAGAGGAACATGTTTATGTATAACATGTATGAGGTATGGTAACACAGGGTACTAATTGCATTGATAAGGCCACATACCTCCGTCAGTAAGGACTGAAGTAGATTTGATTTGAAAAGCACTGGCTAATTGGGCACTCATGTTGTGTGACATTTGCTCTGTTCTTTCTATTAGTGTCCATTAGCTATTGATTGGCTACTGTGAGAAGAGAAAATAGGGAGACACTTGGAATAAATGCTGTAATAGAATAATGTACCCATTTCTAGGGAGCGCTTGTTTCAAAGGATGTACGAGGACATTTTACTTAATAAAACATTCATTCGCTTGTATACAATCAGTGCATTTACAGACTTAGAGTTCCCCCTAAAAAAGCTGTTAGGCTTGGCGCCACTGTCGCTGCTAGCTTCGGGGCTAACCACAAGCAGGGAGTCTTGAGCAGTTGTAGCATTTATTCACTGACAAAACAAACTGTACACACACACACAGATACACTGCACAGATACGCTACTGCTGACTCCATACTCACTAACGCACGCACGCTCCCTCGACCGACCCTCCGCACACTGGCGAACGCTCGCCACATTACGCTGAACGGAGGTGATTTGCGGGTGGTGGTGGCACATTGGCAGTTTAATGAAAGCATAATTAATAACTTGCAGTCACACAAACACACACGCTCTCTTTCTTTTCTCTATATACTGTATATATCGCTCTCTGTGTGTGTCTCTCTCAAACACACTCGCTAGTGTTAAACACAACATGCTCACAGAGTTATTACTGTAGTTTAATAAACATCTTGCATTACTGGGCTTGCAGAATACTGGTGCAAACCTTGACTAAAGTAGCCAAGTTACAGTCGGCTTTCTCTGGTAAAATGACATCCTAAACATCATGTAAACATGTTTCTCATAATTGGGGTTGAGGATTAGAGAACTCTTGATTTTCCCAGCTAGATTTCACCTGGAGAATGAAGATATACGGGTAACCAACTGTGTTTCCTGCTTACTTGTACACAAGTGCATTAAAAATACTTCACACAGCAAAACTAACAGCAGAGCAGGAAGAGGAAAGAAGAGATCATTTCATGATGCGTAATTGTATTCAAAATCGTGACTCAAACTGAAACAAACCTAATATAGCCTCTGGAGGTCTGAAAAGCTACGCTTCCAAAATAAAGACATCTGAATACTGACCTTCAGCAGAGCCTTACCATATACAGGTTACTACAGTACATGTGAATATGTCCTCTGATCACTAAGTGCATGGAAACAGACTCAATGTTGTCAGATTAAACTACACTACGCCCTTATAAAAGTTGTCTGTGAGTCATCAATCCGGTGCCATTGAAGACACAAAGCCAGAACATTTGAAATGCCACTGAATGGCCTATAATAGCTTCTGAGTTCTGACTTGCTATTACACCACACACACTTCACTGCAGCTGTGGGAATCTTGAGAAACCACTACTTCCTTCAGAGCAAATCAAAGTTCACTGCAATGCACAGAGACAATGAAACAACAGAAAAGCACACTCAAAGTGAGACACTGTCACACTGAAGAACAATGGACAAAAGATGAAAAGCATTTTTTAAATAAGGATCTTACCAAGTCATCTATAATAATTGTCTGCATCTCTGCTTTGCCTTCAATGAGATAAAGGGAAATGAAGCAAAAGGAAAACTTCAAGCCGGCCAGCATCACCCTCGAATAAAGCCAAGCTAATTTGGGAACTAAAACCCCTGGATGCTTAATTTTCTGATGACTCATATCCGAGTCCAATTTCCTGGATATTTGATGAGCAGAACGGCTGCACCACCACCACCTAAACATAAAAGAAATGAATCAAGATGATTCCTTCCCCTTCCAGATAAAAGTCAGGCAAGTAAATTGACATTTATATTTTGAGCCAGGACTATGCAGCTATACTAATAACCTCTCATCAGAGTAAAACTAGATTCAAATTGCATTTTACTATGAGTTATATATGTATTATAGTGCATTATGGATCATCCAACTACACCCCAAGTGAATTACACCTGTATATATCTGTAAGAGTTGTATTTCTGTCACTGTACATATCAACCACTTGTCCATGTAGTGACATGTGGCACAAACAAAGAAGCAAAGAAACCCAGTGGTTCAATGTACTCAAGTCTCGACCTGATATGACGCCAATGAACTGCGCATGAATATACGATAGATACCTATACAGGACGGACACACACACACACACACACACACACACACACACACACACACACACACACACACACACACACACACACACAAGAGAGACGTATTTAGGATTTTTATAGCATCCATTATTTGCACAGGGGGTGAAGAAGTGTCATGAAATATTCATTAGGTGTCTGATGACATCTCATGAAGAGAGAAAGATAAGGTAGAGATGCAGGAGGAAAGGGGAAATGCAAGTGCAAGTAGGGACCACAAAAAAAAAACTGAAGACGTAGAAAGGGAGGTAGAATGTGTCAGCGCCTGGTTTTGAGTGATGCCTCTTTTTATTAAAAACACCAATGGGGTTTCCATACGTACTCTGTATGAATAAGCAGGGAAGCAGAGTTGTGATTTCTTGTATCCTGCAGTCTTCCCTCTTCAACCTCAAATGCCTCTCATCTTCTTACGGCTTCCCCCTCTCTCTGACGTAAACCTCCTCCACTGTTTACCGCACCCGGGGGTCGGGGCTTACCTGGTTGAGTAAACAACTACTAGGATGTATATGAAACGCTGCAGATGACAATCCTGTTTCGTAGTCTATATCAGCCATTTCCTGCATTAACCATGACCAAAACAAAAATGTAATTCTGACTGGCTAACAGGTGCGTCCATAAATTCCATACAAGTTACTCATGTATGCCCAGGTGTCATAATTAACATGTGTAGAGTAAGTAAGTAAGTAAGTAACAAGCAGAGTAAGGATATTATTATTTCTTTGCATCCAAAAAACAGCCGAGTCTGATTCTAATCTGGATTCCAGCTAATCAATTATCCACTACCAGAACACACTTACTGACAAGACCATCAAGCAATCAATAATAACCCCATCTAAGTATGTAATTACTTTGTCATAGTAGCTGTATCTTTACTAGTTATGCTGTCTTGACATGAATTTAAGAAGTACATTATTAATTACAGAGGTATTTACAACACAATGAAATGGTACATATAGATATTTGTTCTGCAGAATAATATGGATACAGTTCTTGAGCAAATATGTATACATTTATACTCAATGTGTCGACTGATTAATGCCAACAAATGGACTACAAATATGCTGTGAGTTTTATTAACATATTTACATAGAGGTTCTGTGACTAGATACAAGGATAAGCTTCAGTGGTTCTATACAGCCGGAGAATAATAATATAAGAGTCATTAAGATATGTATGCGTTTGGTCCATGTTGGGATGCAGAAAAAGATTACTCCCCTAGGTGTATTCCATCCGGTCTTTGAACTTGAAAAACAAAAAAACTGCTCAATATTTGTAAGCAAAGAACATGCTACTGAATCATAGCTTGTTGTTGTGTGCAGCCACATCTCTGTGTGCTTAAGCAAATTACAAAGCCAACTCATGTTGAATAACATATTTGCCCACTTGTGTGTATTTGGCCAGGATGAGAGCATTTACACCAGAATGGAAATTAAACAGGCAGGAATAAACTGAGACCAACTAGAAAGTTTCATAAAAAAACATTTTCATAATGATACCACCCCCTCCCACACACACAACTGGCTGCTTCATAATTCAAAAGAGGGACTTTCTTGTTGAGGGTTTGGCAGCTCAGGTCTAATAAAAGCAGCTGCCGAATTAATGGGGGCAGCACGGAGCTCTTTGGATGTCTGAAAGTCAGAGCACAGTGTGAAACAGCTCCAATACAGGAACAAATCTACTCACTGACGGAGACAGAAAGGCTAATGACCCTAGAAGCTCTGGCCCCAGCATAGTTTATGCATTCTGCCAACAGTGCTTGTACAAATGGTGATCTCAAACAGACCTGGGTCCAGTGAATGTCTATAATAAGACTGAGGCATCTGAAATGTATGCTTGTTATTTTTGTGATCCTTTCACCCACAACAGCCCACACAGAGACATGAGTGCAAACAAGGTGCACCAGCAACTAGCAGGAATGTGAAAGGACCAACAATGCACAACAACTGCTGTGACGCAACACGTGCTCACACAAGACTGCTCATTAATATGTGGTCTCGGCATATAGAGCGTCTCTGCTGCAGAACTGAGCTTTCTCAACATTCCATGAGAGATGAAGAGCTGAGATATCCATTAGACTTGCTTTATGAGTGGGATAAACAGTGCACCTGTTACTTCGGAGACTTGGCTCCTTAGATGTGCTAATATGTGCCGCCCAGGGAAAGTAGTCTTCAGAGGAGTTTAGCAGCTGTGGATATGAAGTTCACTATGGAGAGCACTAATTACTACTAATAATGCAGGGTTATTATAGGGTGAAGTTGGAATAAAACGGAAGCAAAAAGGAAAGCCCTGTTGGGGCCCCCAAATGGTGACAATATTTAAGCAGGGAAATAGCAATAACAAGATATGCCATTCTGTGTGTCCTCCATTTCTCATTTAGATTGTTGTGGCAATAAATATCAGGTAAATTGGTCTCTTCGGGGTCTCTGGGATTGCTTGGTGGACTAATGGCTCGTGTGGCCGTCTGCTTACCTTCTGATATAGTTGTATAAAAATCCCAATTCATTTCTGTTAACTTTGAGGCTACATATCGCCCTGCCTCCTAGACCTTACCTTGACACAGCAAACAGGACTATAATATAAAAAGAGCTAAGAAAAAACTGACTTGTGAAATGTAAAGACACGCATGAGCATGAATTGTCACTGCGGTCCTTCCAGAGATTACCTAGTGTCAAGTTAAATGGAAGGACAGCAGTGTGCAATGTCAACACCACCTATAAGTGGAGTACAAAGAGTCTTTCCTGTTCCTATTAAAACTGGAATCAATATTACAAGGAACAAGGGTCAATATGAATTTGGAGAAATAATAGCTGAATGGTTCTAAAAAAACAAGACTTGTAGCCACTACTTCCAGGTTGATTAATTAGAGCAGCAGCTCCCACAACCATATACTTGTGCTGCCTGCTATGGACGACTAAAAAACTCAACCAGACGGCTGGGGCAAGACAAGATAACAGACAGGACAGCAGACAATCAACATTAAAACACCACCTGTCACTTTCTTGTTTTATGTTTTATTTTTTTACTGATTTCTTTGGGAAACCAATGTACATAGAGTATATACTCAACTATGAGTTCACTCTTTACATCTCTTTCTTAAGACATCTTGGGGTAGTGGTGAGATAAGATCAAGCCAATTTTAAATGAGTCTCTAAAATCAGTTTGATTTGAATCCCTCCTGGGAGTGGGAACGTGATACTAAAAGCTTGTTTCAAGAATATGGACTTCAAACTCCCATGTAGGAAAGATAAGTTGTCCTGCTGCAATGCATAACTCAGGAAATGCCAGAGTTCAAACATTGTTCCATTCCCCTAAACTAGTGTGCAGTAACTTTGGAGCATTGTGGATTACGATTCGAAAAAACAATGTATTGTTTGCTGATAGGGGTGCAACGATCCATAGATCTGAATCGATATATCAATTGAAACGATGTAAAGAATACATTTTCCAGGACTTTGTTTCAAGGGCTAGTGGGGGGAGCATGTTTATTACCAACCACCAGTCCCCATCGGGGGACAAAAACAATTGTGATCATCCATTTTATCCACCTGCCTGGCTGCAGGAAATGAAAACAGGCTGGCAAGATGAGGGCCCAAAGGGCGAGAGGCCCAGAGTGGGCATGTGTCTGCCTGTCATACGTTGGTTGGACCTACATCAGTCAATGCCGTCATTGTGCCCACTAAACAGTGGCAGGCAATGACAGAAGTATAAGAGAATAAGGGAAAAAGCAAAAGAAGAATGGCAAAATATGTGGTGAGGATGAGATTTTGTCAAGAGAAAGAAAAGGTATAGTGAAATACCATTCCTTTTTGTATTAACAGTGTTAGAGGTGACTCGTCTTTATGATGTTTTACATTGTTAGCAAGTTTCTTAGCAAATTGCAGAGAACTGAATGGGCAATGGTTCCTTTTTGGGGGTAATATTATCATAACAATGAAGTGCTTCTAGTTGAAGATGAGGTACAGAAGGACCAATTGAATTTGAACTTGGCTTGTAATAAGTGTCAGCATGTACCAAGTACAGTTGGTTCCATTTCCAGTTTTTCCGGTCCGGTGTACGAGCTTAAAGCAGTATGATTTTATGCAAACCGGCTGAACTGGCATTTACCATTATGAAGCCTACATCAGCAACACATGACGACGGTGTCATGTTTGTTTATAAATTGACTAACGAAGCCACTAGTGTATGACGAATGCCGAACCAGTCAGCCGTCAACACGAAGAGATCAAATTTCAGTAGAGGTGGGACGATTCGCACGGCGCACCTTGTGATTGTGAAAGTTAATGTGTTTTTTGGGGTGACGAGAAGCGACATGGCAGAGTTGGTCTCAAAGAAAACTAAAACTAAAGCGCCGGGCCACTACATCTGTGCATCGGTATGAAAATGTATACATCGACCCAATCCTAGTACCAAGTATTAAATTACTCCGATAATGCAATACATATTATAATCTTCCTGAAGGGAGGATTCATTGCAGAACTGTTGTATTGGACTGCATTACCTTTGGCTAGGCGTACCTAATAAGTTGGAAACTGAGTGTATGTTACGGTGTCAATGTGACCCTGTCCTGATATACTAGTTCTAATAATCAGTATCAATTTATATATGCTAATCTATACTTGCCATTTGCAATAGGTAGGAGTCAAACACTATGATTCCTATGCCCTTAATGCAACAGCCCGCTCGGCTGACCTCATTTGTGGATCCACATTCTCTTTAATGTGGTGCTGCCCTGCAGAAATGGGGTCTAGCTCATAAAAATCTAAGGTTTACAGGGTGACTCTGAAATTGAGCATAACACAGCTCAGTGCAGCCAATGATCTACCCCTCTGTTGAGACTGCGTGTGAGCAGAGTGCATAATAGACACTTGCTCAGTTATCATGCCATATCATTAGTACGGTCAAATGACAGCATGCCAGGTTCTGCGTTAATAAGTTTATTCTGGTGCTGCTGTCACGGACACAACAAAGGTTTTTTTCTGTGAAGGGGGTTAATACAATTAGTTGACAGATCAGGAGGCAGCCTGAATAAGTCATATGATAAAAACAACAGGAAATCAGTAACCCTATTATCTAATCAGAGTTCTCTTAATCATAGAAGTAAAAAAAAACATGGAGGGAAAAAAATCCACCTTTTTCCCTGCTTGCATAAACACAGCCATTATCTGGGTAAATAATTATTCACAGTGTGCGTGAATGTTGATTACAGCTTCCTCCTGTTGTGTGCACTAGGAGGGAGACTCATCAAATATGGATGAAATGGATGTTGATGCTTTCCATCATAGCACTTAATCATGGCCTTCAGTAAATGGTATAAGGGGAGGCGGGATGTGATATGGCGACTGTAACTGATTAGTAAACAATGTCTGGTTTGCCTGCTCGGTGTGTGGAGATGGTGAGAAGCGATAATTGTGTTAAAGCTGAGCAACTCAAAGCTGGATATGGAAACTCTTTAAACAGTGGTTCATGACAAACTTTGGAGTGTGTGAAGACGGTTCTTTGCGTATCATTGCATGTAAAAGGTAGATAAAACTTCAACAGTCCTTTTAAGGAAGGAAAATATATACTGCTCTTTACTTGTGCATAGTGCTGATATTGGCTGCCACAGTGGTGGAAAAAGCTGACCTCAGACGACAGTTGTGGGTGCAGTCCACATGCAGCGCTGTCATCCTATGTACACAGAGCTTGGCACAATGACACTCACAGGCCTACAATCCCCTTACTTAGCAATATGTTTATCACGCTGCCATAGATTTCCTCTCTATGATTTCCATCTAGCTAAATGATGAGCTGGATATGGCTGCAAACAGGTACACACCCAATTACTGCACAAGTTTAGCATGCAGGACTCATCAACCCAGAGCACAGACAAACACAACCTACAGACACATGGAAGAAAACGAAATAAAAAAAATCACCAGAGCGACTAACCCCTTGATCCGCCCTTGATCTTCGCTTGTCTTCAAAAGGCAGGATCAGTGTCAGGCTAAGGTCAGAAAGTAAAGGCAAGGGGCCTATAGGGAGAGGGGATGAGTTTAAGCCCTGAACCACAAGATAAGATCAAGTTCAGACGGAGGACAAATTGGCAAAGTAGAAGGGAATAGAAGAAATGAGAGGTATTTTTGATCACAAGTAAACATGGAAAGAAAACCTGTATCTGGGTTGATGGATCAAATATACCTAGTACATTACGTAAAGCTGCAAAAAGGCATAAGCACAACAGAGCTTTCCCACATTACTATACCTTTCCCTCCAGTCTACTCTCAGTCAAACGCTTTAAAATCAAGGAGCATAAAAAGAAATAAAAACCATAACGTGATATTGTACAAATCTGTGAACTCGTAGTTCATAAATGTGCGGCTTGTTCCAGAGTAACCACAAAGTTTTGCTCTCATTGACTGTTATGAAAAAATGCCTTTGCACTAACACATACACAAAAAAGCGGTCTCCAGAAGCTAATTACTATGCAGGAATAACTAATGCTTGCTGAATGCAGTGGTGTTTATTTTAAAAAGCCATTACGTAAGGTAATGAATATGCGTAGACTCTGGAGGCCAGCTTAGTGTTTACTCTGCTTTAAAAGGGTGCTGCTTGCATTTGGGCTCATTATAAGCGGCTCTGTATTCAGGGTAAAAGTGGTTGATAGTAATTCAAGGATTTGTGATGTATAGACTGAAATAGGGCAGTGATTCACGAATGATGCACAGTGTACTGCTGTTGAGAATTTTTCTGACTGACCTACAGTTTAAAGCTATCAGCAGGAATATCAAATTTCATGCTTTTGAAGGCCAGTTTTATCAGAATGGGCATCACTTGAAATGTGCTTCTCTGTGACTATGTGTGAATATCATGGTTGAAAATAATAAGTACCATCTCTGCCTACCTTATTCATAAGACAGTAACAGAGACAACAATGTCTGTCCATGGCGGTGGGACTAAGGTTACCACAGGAGAAAGGGCAGGTACCCTGTGAAAATGTGAAAAAAAAGGAAGGTGTATGGGACAGGAGGTAGGGCTTAGCATGGCTGCCACGTCCACTGCTCTGACAACTAATTTGCCCTAACATTTCAGCAAAAAGGTCAGACAACCCTCTGCCCAAGTTTATGAATAGTGTATAGGGGCTCTGTCTGTCGGAGAGAAGAAACAGTGAACAAGGCAGGTAGAAGGTCTCTTCATTGACTTGGCTTAGAGAGGGAGGGAGGCTGCTTTTGTCAATGTCCAGATGGGAGCTGCTCTGTATCCTCTAAATCAGGAGTGGAGTTCTGACCTTATCATATTCAACAGGGATACATGCTTAAGATGTTGAATTGTTTAGCTTGCACTCTCTAGTGCCTGCAGATTTTACAATAGGACTTTTGACAGTGGTAAAGAATTTAACAGTAAAACGTTAATTCCTCGATTGTACTAAATTCTCCCTGCAAACAGAAGCAATACCCTTAGGCAGTTTATGGTAATGCCTTTGGTTCTCCGTTTTCATATTTCAAGGGAACTAAGAAAGCAGCGCAATCAGAGACTTCCTTTTAGTTGTTGTGGCTCTGACTGAAGAGGCAGTGCACTTCCCGTTGAAGAGGTGGTGGCTGGACTCTTTTTGTTGCAGCCAGCAGTAGTATCCACCTACACTGGTCCTGAGAGCTAGAGATATGGACAGGACTTATACACACCAAAACAGGATAGCAATGGCTAAAACTTCTCCACATGAAGTCAAACAATATTGACTTAGATGAAGCACTACAAAAAGAGAAGCCCTCTCTCTCTGCCCATGTGAGATTACCCAACAGACACAAAGCAGGCGAGTAGTGAGGAGAGCCTCGCTGAAGTGAGAAATGTTAATTTAAGGACTGGAATGTTTAGTATCACATTGCATAATGTAATTCCTTTGAGAAGGAGCGCATACTCACGCACAAACAGGATTACATTTACAGTACAGTGCAGACTCTGCATATTAAACTAAAAGAATATTTTGCTAGTTTATACTCCCACGTGTTACCCCTTTACTGTCTCCTGAGCTACTCACAGGGTCACGTGGCTCCAAAGTTACTCTCTCTTACCAGCCATTCAGACCACTGTCCACATGAAAACACCCAATTCCCAGGATGCTTTCTGTCCAGATGGGCTGAGCCAGCGACACTTGTTCAATTAAAGGCATCAGGGGAGACCTAACCATTTCATTATCTGCAAGCTGGCCCCACATTGATCAGCCTGTCTGGGACCACTCACAACTTATGTTACAGTTAATCTGGGCCCTGCTCATGCACGAACACCCACCCACACGTCGGTCTCAAGTCAGCAAAAGGAGAAAGGTAGAGGTTATGGGGGATTTGATCGGTTTTATTCATTGCCAACTGTCAAGCCAAGAAAACAAATGGTTGTCTTTCTTTCAGTTTCCTGGTGAAACCTACATAAGTTTAAGTCCCAATCTATATATCTATATATATAAAACTATATATATTAAACTCTATATATATATATATATATCTGGATGTATGTAAAATTTGTAGTATTGGCCACATGTTGCACCAGGATTGACACACCACATGCTATCCTACATGTTAATTTTGCAGGACTGATGACTGAATTTGAAATAGAAATGGTACCAAATACAGAGTTACATTAGGTCTAAAGAACATAGATGAAAAAAAAAGATGTTATTATGGCTTTATGGCCTTTATTAGTATAGCTCAAGATGGGGGAGAGAGGGGCAGGCATTCGGCAAAGGGCTGCAGGTCAGATTCAAAGGATTTAGCCTTAATACATTGGGCCCCTGCTCTACCAGGTGAGCTACCAGGCTGCCCCAGGAGAGGATGTATTTGAATTAACATTTATTAATCTAAATATCCAAAGCAATATGGGGCATAATCTGCATGACCTAGAGGTTGGTGAGAACGTGCACCATATTGTTGGCTTGGGTTTGATAACTTGTTAGACCATGTTTAACATTCAAAGACAAATAGTGTTTTGGGGGTGCTGCACATCGTGGCTGATGCAGTATCACAACATGTTAGAGATGTCATGTAAAGACGATGGTTTGTGTGTGAAATTCAGAGCTAGGTTAATGCACTGACAATTCCCCCCCACACACAGGGCTGAATGGACACACGGTGTGCATAACACTGGCACTGGCTTAGTTGACAAAATGAATCCCTGGCCTGGCTGTACAGTCATTAACAGTGAAGCATCTAGGCCACGTCTCCTTCAACTGAAACAGCCTGCTGATTTGACGCCACAGCTCTTTAGATTCCCCCCCCCCCCCCAACTCCTCCTCTTCCTCACCCTATCCCTTGTTTGTCCCTCTTGTTTCTTATCCCTATGCATTGATTGTATATACCTGTCCTCCATGTACTCCCTCCAATTGTACTCCTCCCTCTCCAAATGATCAAATGCTGAGAAAGCAAGCCAGGCTTAAGCCAGCCCACTAAGTGAGCACTGAAGGTCTGTGGCATTAAAGCTCCTCCTCTCTGGCCCTCAGAGAATTGAAGAGGCAACAGATAAATAAATAAGACATGTAGGGAGCGAGGCTTTATGGCAGCTGCTGTGCACATTTATGGTGTTTCTGAGAACAACTCATCATAGTGGTTAGGCCACACTGACAGGAGAGAGAGGAAGAACGGGATGTTGTAACCGGGACAGATCAACTATTTATATTTCTCAGAGACGTCTGTTTTGTTTATTATAAACTAGTCTGCAGCTGCACACTGGATGCCACAAAGAGCAGGGTTATATATATAAGAACCCTGAGTTAAAAAAAGAAGTTAAAAAAGAAAAACGAGCCAAAGAAACTTAAGCAGGATATTTTTATTTACTGTTGTGCAGATCATGCTGTGATAAATTAAAAAATGCCTAGTTGTACTTTATGATTATGTTTTTGTCTTTTCTGCTTTTATTAGTATAGCTGAAGAAGGACACAAAAGAGGGAGAGAGAGAGAGAGAGGAGAGAGGAGAGAGAGAGAGAGAGAGAGGATATACGAGAGCGAGTATATCAGATAGATACAGATATCGCTCCCTCTCTCCTCTCTCTATGCTTCGAGCTACTCTCTCTAGCTGCTCTCTCTTCGTCTTCTCTTGCGCATCTATCTCCTCTCTTCTCTCTTCTCTCTCTCTCTCTCTTCTCTCTCTCTCTCTCTCTCTCTCTCGCTCTTCTCTCTTCTTCCTATCTCTCTCTCTCTCTTCTCTCCTCTCTCCCTTCTCTCTCCCTCTCTCCTCCTCTCCTCTCTCTCTCTCTCCTCTCTCTTCTCTCTCTCTCTCCCCTCTCTCCCGCCTCTCTCTCTCCTCTCTCTCCTCTCCTTCTCTCTCTCTCCCCTCTCCCCCTCTCTCTCGCCCTCCTACCCATCCCCCCAGTCTAGACCCCCACTCTATGCTCCACCACCTAGCTACATCTCTCTTCTCTCTCTCTCGACTCTCGCTATACACTTATCTCTAATAATCATTATTATATCTATGATAGAAGAGATACACGAGAAGATCTAGATCGAGCGAGAGAGAGACAGACACACAGAGACAGACAAGACACAGACAGGAGAGAGAGAGATAGAATAGATCGAGAGACACAGAGAGAGAGAGAAGATATAGACAGAGATAAGACACACACACAAAGAGAGACAGAGAGAGAGAGAGAGAGAGAGAGAGAGAGAGAGAAGAGCGAGAGATAATACAACACGAGAGAGAGACAAGACACGAAGACACAGAGGAAGAAAGAACGCAGACAGAGAGAGGAGATAAGAGAGAGAGAGAGAGAGGAGAGAGAGAGAGAGAGAGAGAGGAGGATGACATGCAGCAAAGGGCCGCAGGATTTTGTCATCTTTAGTTTGAATCTAGGATACAGTAATTTTTCAGCATATAATGTCTAGTGCAGCAGAAATTCCACATAATAATTATTACCAGAACACTTCACATCTATTTGTGCTGCAATATAAAAGTAATGTTAAAAAAAAAAAACTGAATTACAATGAAATGTCTTTCTTTTGTAAAGATGGTGGTCATTAACATTTTACACCACATTAATACAAGGTTGATTTTATACAGGAGAATAATGCATTCAATCAGTGTTCAGTTTTTAATTATGTAACTGTGTTTGACATAATGGCCCCCACAGACTCCAAATAGTATATATTTATATTTATAATAGATTTCTTTCTTATTCCAATATTTAATCAACATGGCATTTAAAACGAGAAACAAAACAACACTCTTGATTCTTAACTCAAACATTGTGTCAGCTTGAACTAAAGATATTTCTTGGAATATGAGATTTGACTGTTACCATCACATTATTTGTAATTTATATACAGTGTAAACGCATTACATTCTTCACGTGAGTCAAGTGCTTCTATCCTGTGAATGATCATTATCTGCAAAAGATAACACATCTTGGAATTCAAGTTTGTTTTTAATCTGTTTATCTTTCATACCATTACAAAGGAGAAAAGCCAGCTCTGTGAAATGTTTGGACTATAATGTGTAGTGTAAAACACATCGGTACATATGTGCATTTTTGGCATATGTGTTATATTATGTAATATATGTTTGGAAGACAACATATTTAGACATCACAGATCAGGCTTTAAAGAGTTAATGTGGAGGTGAATGTAACTTAAATGTTTCGATTTGTTCCCAGCTCATCCACAAGGTCAAAGGTTAGGATCATCTACAGCGCAGCAACATCTCAGCTGGTAGGGATCCAATGTCTTGCTAAAGGACATTTTGGCAGCATGCCTCAAGTACCTACTGACAGACTTCACTGTACAATTTTCAATAATAATAGAAATGCTTTCATTTGCTCTGACAGCAGTTAAATGCATCCATCAAAAAGGCAGCAATCATAGTGCGAGACACCCATTTCAAATTGTATCAGCCCTTTAAATTGCCATTATCAGTTGTTATCAATATTTGGTTAAGTTTAGTAAAAGATCATAGTTTATTGAGTCCTGTGTTTGCAGTTCTCCCAGGTGAAAGTCCTGCGTTTGTTTGACCGAACAATCCACCCCGTCCTCCTACTTACGCAGACATTGCTACTCTTTATACTACGACGCCTTGACCTTCTGCTTTGATCCCATCATAATAACTATAGTCTTTTTGTATTCATATCCATGATCAACCAGGTGAATAGATGATACCGGCCTTCTAAACCTACTAGTAAGTGTAACAGCCCCTTCTAACCCATATCTATGAGGCTAATAACCACTGATAACGCCCATGTAAATCAGCTGATAAGATTCAAAGCGGGTGGTGACGGATACAATGTTGCTTCCTTTTCATTAATAGTTAAAGACACACAAAATAATGTGGTGTGAAAAATGTGTGCCTGAATTATTAGAGATTCTAAAAGAGCAAAATGGTGATTGCAGATGAAGACAAAAATAAAACGAAGGGGATACACGATTAGAGAGAGAGAAACGAAAAGAAGGATGAAGCAAGAGAAAAATACATTCTCCATTCTACCCTACTTCCCATAAGAATATCATTTTACTTTCAAGCAAAGGGAAGTCCTCAGTGGCAAAACAAGCTCACTCAAGTGTTACTTTTTTCCCATTATGAAATTGAGGGAAGGATGAGGAGAAAATAGCTATATTCCCCATTACCCTTCTTTTATTGGTCACTCTTATTCATCCTGCTAGCCTATTGATCTCAATTTTAAAAGGACCATTTCTTCCAAACACAGGCTCAATGCCACTAACATCCTCATACATAATTGTAGGCCTGCTAAATGAACATTGGACCACAAATAAAGGCCAGGCCACAAACAAGACGGGCTAAATAAATGCATTGGAGTGATGAACTTGTTTGATTTGGATGGAGACACAGACTGAGGCCGTGAGGATGCATTTTTTTTTATAGATTAATCTAACGACTAATTTATTGATTAATCTAAAGATACGTTTTTATTACTCAATTAATAAAACAATATTTTTTATTTAAACTTCATTCTCATTAATATTTAGAATGATTTTTCAATCATCTTGAAAACAAACAAATGTAACATGATAATAGACCCTAATTGTCAGTTGCCTGATCAGAATAATACTTGCACCTCAGGGCTTCTGTATTAAATTTAAAATGGGTATGACAAGGATTAATTTCATCGCTGGAGTAATATGCAGGTAATTAAGATAATCACAGGCAAAATTATTTTTGCATTAGTTTGGGTCATGGAAAATATTTGAAACAATTTACAGATCGTAACAGTTTTTAACATTAGTTTAAACCTTTTTCTCACTGATACATGGCCATTAACAGTAAACAGAATAAATGCAACAAAACAAACTTTTCAAATTATGTTGATGATGAAACATTTAGAAACAACATTTTTCTGACTCCTACCAACAGTAACACGTTCCACATGTTGGGGAATCCATAAATTGACCGGGCACAGCCATTCCTGGGATCATGCAAATCCACGTATCTTTGTAATACACACTAGCATACATGCACTTATCACTGATGCACACACATACAAAATAACTGGAAAGGAACACCTTTACACACAAGAAACAAATGCACACACCTAGAAAGAAAAATGTGGCAGTAACCACTTTTCTCAACCTTTTGGTCCGATCAGCCGGATAGAAGTGAGGGCGAGTGCTTTTATTTTTCTTGGAACTGGCTGTCAGCTCGGGGATGGGCAGGAGATGGGCTTTTCATCGGGCTCTGCCTAAATGCAATCTCTCACAGTGTCACCTGGCCAGCATGGACTTTTAGCTCTGCAGTCAGTGGCATTTCATTACATAATTTAATTCAGTACGCAACAAGAATGTTATTACACTGGAAATAATGGCAAGTTTTGTGGAGAGAGAGAGAGAGAGAGAGAGAGAGAGAGAGAGAGAGAGAGAGAGAGAGAGGAAAAAAGTGTAGACTCAAATATGGTTTTGAAATTGACTGCGAATGCAAAGTGTTAGCTTATACATACAGTATGTACAGTGTGCTATACCTATACATGACAGAGCCTCTCTCTCTTTGAAGGTTTTCATTGAAATTAGATGTAGCTCTATTTGGAACATGAGTTTTCAGGACAATGCACATGGCCAAGAGTTAAAAGATGTCCGTCATCATGCAGCAGCATCAACGGCATGCCTGCAACGGCAAGTTGCAAGTTACAAATGGCCAAGAGTTGACAGATTGTTTGTAATTTAGGTTACAGTGTACAGTACTTAGTTCAGACAGTAGTTTGTTACTTTAGGATATTCTTATTCTGTATTTGTTTTGCACATTTTTACTTTATTGGCCATAATCTTTAAACGCACAGTACTGACATTGGTGAGTCAAGAGAGAGGTGGGGAGGTGCTCAGGTAATACATATATTACCCACCTTCCTGTGTTATTCTGTGTTATTCTAATCTTTTCCCAACAGGGCTTAAGCTGCACTTTGACACCACTGCCAGCGTAGCGCTGGTAGGTTAATCTGCTTTGTACATTAGTTACTATGATCTCTTATGATAGTGTCAAACATTAAGAGCCTCCTAAAGAACAAGGTCAAAGCTTTATTCAGGAATTTTACATTGGCTGGTAACACAGGAGTCTTTAACTACATTCTTAAATGTGGGTAATTCCTTTACATTTCATAGCTCTAAAACAAGTTATAATCTAAATATCACAGTGGTAAATACACAATGTGGGCAGCAGTAAACAAAACTGGGTCCACCTCATATTCATGTGCGTTTCCTTTCTCCAGAGCACTCTATATAGCCTTCAAAAACCCAGCAAAGCTGCATTTCACTGCTTCCTATAGAGGCATCGCTCCAATAAGCCTCTTAGCTACAACCTATAAGTTTATCTACCAGAAGAGGAAGGAAGGTGACCGAGGACAGAGTAGGAGGATTGGCAGAAGGAAAGGAAGGAAGAGATGTCGAGAGTACAGATAGGTGGCTAAAAGAAAAAATGAAACGGGAAATTGACAAGACAGGTATAGATATGAATATAAGTGTAGGGATAAGGGGAAAGGAAGAGGGAAATCATAAAGTGATAAATATAGAGGGATCGAAAAGACAGGAGGATTACTAAGACTGTATCCCTGACCGGGCATAAATTAGTTGGTGAAGACAACAAAACGAAAGATGAGGCAATATAAACTCCAAATACCCCATAACCCCAAAGTCCAGTGGGGAATGTTTTAAAAAACTTTGTCTTTTTTTCCGATTTCAAAAGCTGCAAAGGCACAGAGGTGCACAACAAATTTTCATTTTAGTACACAGCAGAAAAGAGTACTTTGAAGTAAGCCTTGAAATCCTTCCCAAAGCTCATTGTAATACAGTGGCATTGTAATGCAGTCGAAGTGCTGAAGTTACGACTTGTGTGTGCTAGGCAGAGGGAAAATAGTGAACTAAAGGTTGATTTAAAAAAAAGTTATGAAGAATGTAATGTATGCTAAAAAACACTGTTGGTCTGTCGGTTCAAAGCATATTAAAGGCTGATGCAACCCTTCAGCTACTCAAAAGGGCTTGAATCAAAAAGATAATTCAAAAGATTCTAATTAACTTGATGAAAAATTGGACAAAGCTCTAATATTGAACACCATGATTAGCAATCTAACAAAATATACACAGTAAGTATTGAAGCATCAGATAGAGGCTTAACTAGGACATATGTAGCAATTTAAAAGCTGTACAGGGTTGTACTGCAAATGAGAATAAAGAAAACCTCAAGCTCAACAGACACACACGCGCACACACACACACACACACACACACACACACACACACACACACACATACACACACACACAACACACACACAGCTCCAGGCCATGCATTGTCCAATCCATTTCTCTCTCCATCGTAGCAAACCGTATTGCCTGTGGCCACACATGTCGACACTGAAGCATCTGGAGTTGCTCACAAGTGGACGCCCACTCCATCCCTTTAGACTTTGTTATCACAAAGCAGAAAAATAGAAAGAGAGAAAAGAGTGTGAGCTGTGTGAAATTAACGTCTTGTGAGAACAGGCATGGCTAGTCTTCGGCTCCTCCAGGACCTGAAGATGCTTAATCTCAATGCAACATCTGGCAGAGGCTGGGCAGGCAGAGGCAACATCAAGGAATCCTACCGTCCAAAGGCTCTTGACCAATTTCAGAGCTGAAGAAAGACACCATTCAATTCTGTTCTACCCTTCAACTCATTGGTCTTTTTCCCCTTCCGATGAGGTTACTGTGTGCATGCGAGTTTGTTTTTTATTTGCAGCCTATTGTTTTATTTTTAAGCGCCTGTGAGTAAAAAGCTAGCCAGCAATCTTCCACAATCGATTGCTTTGTTTGAACAGTGCAAATCTCTTGTGCGTTCAATGAGAAACGCACAGTTAAGCTTTATTGATTGGAAAGAATGGACAAATTGTGTTATTATGCTATGCCGGTATATACATAAATACCTATCATTCTCAATTGCTTTCACAATTTATCATTTTTTGGCAAAACCAAGTAGTCGACCTTTTAGCCAAAGCTTTTCAAAAATAACAACAGCAGTTGGATATTGAATAAGGATCATGTACAAGCATCATTTGTTCCAGAAACAAACAAAATCTAGGTTAATACCATAATGACATCAGTGCATTTAATATTTGCTTTACTCCGTTTTCTCCTTCTGTTGCCTTGACATTCAAGTTTTTAGTCAATGATTTTGTTTTATTTCTCCTGAGAAAAATAAGAACAAAATCCATAATCTGGTTTGGATGATCCAAAGTAATCTGCTATTACTACAGGCCCCACACACATCTATAATCCTGTATCTATAGCCAACATCAAACTCCATTTTTTATGCCGGGGAAAAGAATAAAAAATGTTATTGTCCTCCCCTGAGGGTGAGATTAAGTTGGAGGTCTGCGTGGCTCAGAGAGAAAAGATCATTAGCCTTGATCAGATTGATTAAGATCAGCGTGGGCAGCTTGGAACATCTCTCATCCAAACAGAGCACCAGGTCACTAAATCTATCAGCCAGTGTCAGAGTCCAGCCGCACTGACCAGGGTTAGATCCTGATCTTTCACTGTCCAATTGTATACAAGCTGTTTTTCTCTCAGCCTTGTTCATGGTCATGGTCTGTCAGACCATCAGTTGGAGGGAAATTAAAAATGGCCATCCTTAAGCATCTGAATAAACAGCATGCACTTGAAATGTTCTCAGCAAAACCGTGTTTTTTCAGTTTACATTTTTTTGTAGCCATTGCTTAAATCAGGGATAGTCAGCTGACCACACGCAGGCCTAATTCGGAATTTCTCTGTTTCACATTTACAGGGTCGTATGTTCAAATCAAAAATATAAGCCAGACCACTACAGTTTTTCTGTCTCTTAACATCACCAACATAACCTGGTGTTGTAAGGTGTTCCATTCTCCCAATAGTTCCAGGTGGTTAATGGCTACCTCTAGGCTATAAGGCCATTCATCTGACCTCCAATGCCCTCAGCTTTCGTGACATTTCTTTATCAGCCTCTACAGGAACACAACTACACAAGGCAATGAGGTAGACCTGTTCTTACATTATGAAACTATACATCACACATGCAGTCCTCCAGGGAGAGAGCATGCTTGGCTATCAGTACGCAGATGGCAATGCGCGGCTGGCTTGCCAGTAAAAACAGGTCAGTGTCGCAGGCAGATCATCAATCGCCCCACAGTGCAAGAACAAGGGCCACCGGCCGGCTTCTAGGGGCACCGGTGTCCCCGGGGCTTTCAACAGTCTCTGTGCATCATCAATCTCAACCAACCTTTGAACACATGGTCACCGACAACTAATTAGACTAAATACGTTCACAGGAAAACCCCAAAAATAGAAGAGAAAGGAGTGCTCTGAAATCTGAGGGTTTGATACCAGAGACAATGAGTCATTAAATAACTCGCTCAAGCCGTCTTGTTGATACAACACACTGGGAACACAGCTCCTTGTTTTTATTTAAATAACATGACTTTGTAAAGTAGAAATTGATTGACGTTTTAGCATTTAAATTGTAGGACTTTTCAATTTTAGAAGTATTTCCTTAAAGCCCTGGAGTATGTTTTTGAGTCGAAAATAAACGGACACCTTTTAAACTAATTAAACTAATTAAAAAACTCAAGTGATATTTCGAAGTAGATTTATGGTCTAGGTATTTAAAAACACCTAGACCTCTGCATAGGGAGAAATGTGACCCTCTCAAGTTGCTTGGAGCCCACGTAATTAATAGGAAGTTTAACTTACAACATATGCCCTTGCCCAGTGCAAAGAAATATCTGCACGACATACTTCAAATTGGTAAGAAAACTACAAGTGCTGAGCTAAAAGGTTAGGCCTGATTGACAGCGCCTTGACATACGCAAACACAAAATCAATCCACAATATTTGTTACTTTGATACACTACTTTGTACTATAACTCTGAACTGTACATATGCACGTGTTGGAGAGCCTGGTGAGGATCCCAGGGTCCCTCAGGAGTTGCCTACCTTCCCTGAGGTCTGTCACAGAGTAAATGACCAATCTTCATCACCCTCCTCTGCTTCATTCTACTCCTCCCTCTCTCAAAAAGCTGTTTTGCCCCTCACCTCACCCTACATCAGTCTGGAGGGGCTCCTCTGTCAGACAGAATTGTGAGATTGCCACAATCTGTTCCCTACCTTCTCCCTGACATTTTCCCATCAAGAGCTTTAGCGGTACTGACATGGGACAGACTGCAAGCACACTCACGCACACATAGACAAGTACACACACACACACACACACACACACACACACACACACACACACACACACACACACACACACACACACACACACATGCAATCATTACAGAGACTTGCATCTCTCATGTAGGAACAAACTGAGAAAATGTCAGCTTCAAATCTATAAGAGCACATATTCTATATACCAAGCACAGACCAGAATTCAAATTGAGTTCACTGGGTTAGCTGATAACAATGAAATAACACACATGGCATACACTTTTATATTTTCAATGTGCCACAAGATAAAAAACTCATGCTTGGTACAACGATTAAGAAATAAATGCAACAATAAAGTTTTTAGCTCTAAAGAAAACCTGGAGCAAGAGTTTGTCATAGTGATTTCCCCTGCTGGTTCAGGCCATGTGATAGGTAATCCATCACCTCAAACTAAGAAAGGAGGAAATGCAAACACCGAACATCAGTTTTCTACTCAACACATATATTCTGTCTATCTGAGAGTCTGATATGACTGACAGACTCAGTCAACCAATGGATGAACCTCTTTTTAAACAGTGCAAAGTGGAGACAGGCAACAGCTTGCAGGCAGACCAGCCAAGGCTAATCCATCCCTAAAGTCTGCTACATCCAGCACTGGTTTAGTGCTTGGCCCTCGAGCTAATGAGGACCCTCAGGGTCCCTGACCAGCAGCCTTCGTTCACTTTTGCTGGATATAGGAAGGGGAAAATCACCATGTCATATCTTGTTAACTTTAAACAAAACTATATTAACTGATAAACTAACTCAATATTGCCAAGCTGCAATATGCTTTCATTGTTTGAATGCATGAATATATTACTGAGTGAATTGTAAACCCATCTATAGAGAAAAAACGCAATAAAATAAAAAATTAAATGTAAATAGACAAGATAAAATAAACAAGAGATAAAACAGGGATCGGAAACTGTAATTTAGGCCCCCTGGAAGTCACTTAAAACCACAGTCCAAACTGACAATGCCCCTCCCCAGAGGGAGGGCATACAGTATTAACAAGCAGCCTGCATCAGCATCCATGACAGCATTAAAGGGAAGCCATCAGAGGGCCCGAGAAGTAAAGCATCAGTCTTACCTTCAACCGCATACTCTTCAGCTTCAGGGAGGATCCGAAGGGAATGCATGAAAAAGAGAGAGAAAAGACACAAAGAGCAGACTCATTATATGTTACTCTTTCTTCAAATAAATGTCTTCCTATTTTTTCTTCAAACAAAATCTTTAAAAGATAAAATCTAAATAAAGACTGCCAATGAGGCTTGAGATCTTGGAGACTTGACAGTAAAACAAAATTAAGTCTGCTACCCTGAATATAAGCCTGCAAATGGCCCAATGATTTGACAAGCACCCATAGTATTGTCTTCATGAAAAGTCCAATAGGAGTGTGGAGAATCCTCAAGCAGTAAGCTGTGACCACACTACCTCCCATAGGGACCAGGAGGCTTCAGTCAAAGACGATCCCCAGCTGAGAGACACTGGATATCACACACTTCTCTCTGGCTTAATGATACAGTGAGATAGAGTCATATAGTTCAGGCTACAGCAGGACGATTGACTTACAAAAGCTGCACCCTTACCCTACAGCTGCAGAGGCCAATCTGAAATGCTAGAAAATAAAACTACAACAGCCTGTCACTCTAGAAAGCCCATGTTGGAAGATGAGGCCCTAGCAGAGAATGTAAAACAACCTCTAGCTTGGAATGGCATCCCTGTGGAGAGCTTGGCATTTTGATCTGGTATTGTGGTTGCTGGGTCTAGGTCTTCATTGGACGCTACTGTATTAAGTTGTAGCATGGTCAATAACATTCGGAAGTGACAGTACACTCCTATGGTTCAATGTTTTAGTCTAGTACAGCATTTCAGTCAGAGCTTTAACAGCTCCAGAAATGTTGTGCCACAGCAGCATACATTTATGGAAAACTATGAGGTCAAGTAAAGTGAAAAAGTATTCTACATTTTAGAGATAAAAGGGCAAATCAATGTTTTATATATGCTCCAGATAAGTCTAATGTGTTGGGAAGCATTCATAGTTGCAGTTGCTTTTAGCATTAAGATTTGATAACAGCAGCCATGTATAAATCTGAAACACACCATTGTGGGCCCAACGTGGCTGAAAAGTAAGCAAGTCAACCAGGTTTCCTCTTGAACGCACCCTCTTGAATTCACCACTGCATTGACTGAATCATATCTCTGCTTATTAATGTATTACTATTACTGCTTACTGTTGTTGTCTATGATCTTCAAAGGGTCCTGTGTTCAAACAATGATATTACAGGTAACTGAAACCACAGGGTTAATAAAATAATGACTCAAGAGGATATAATATTCTCTTTGTGCTCCTCTGTTGTCCTGCTCCACATTAAGCTCTGACATCAACAATATAACAGTAATCCTCAAGGACATTTAAGCCATAAATAAGGACGTCTTCAGTTGAAGAATGGTCACTGTGCGCGTCTGAACTGAGTTTAATGGGACATATTCTGCCATTTTAAATATAACATCAACATAAAGCTTTAAAGATTAAACCTCTCTAAAGTGTTGATAGCTTGGGGTGCAAATTAACTACAGAAAGTATACCAGTACATTGATTGAAAGCACTTCATTGATGACAGAGAATTTGCCAAGCTGAATCATGGGAACCGTGTTTGTCTGATGTGTGTAGTGGCTGTTCATATAATCACTGGCCATGACTTTGCCCTTCTTCTCGTGACTCATCTCTGATCATAGTCCATCATCCTTTCTTTCATTGTGCTCCCGCATATCTTCATCTCTCCCTCCCAAACTGAGGCAAAGGATGTTTGATGTACAGTAGAGGTTGTTTATATTATCACCGTCCATGACTCTACCTTTCGCCTCCTCTCATTTCTCAACATAGACCATAATCCTTTCTTTCTTTGTAGTCCCCGTGTCTGTCAAAACTCAGCTTCATATATTCTATCTTTCAGTAACATAAAAGGTACACTGCTTCTTTTCAGACATGGAGAGAAGAACAAAAAAAATTGTGTTCAAAAAAAAATCTGAAACACTAGAATGAATGTCTGAAATATTGTGAAATCTAGACTTAGGGAAGAATCCCTATTTCAGTCAGACACTTGGGATATACCCCATCTCTCTAAGCTTGTCCCTTTTATGTCATTGATATATTCTAGTAGTCTTTACCACCCATTACCTTCATCCCATAGCTGTGTTCCATTAGAGTGTATCCCACATAGCCTCAGGCTTTATGCTTAACTGGGATTCAAGTCTTTTCAACGTGATTCATATGGGAATGTGGAGACTGTTTTTCAGAGGCAAACACTCAAAAGCTTTCCTATGTCTATATGATGCCCTTTAGTAAAATAAATGGTTCCTGGGATAGAAAGAGAAACGCATTTTTTTATTCTAACCTTTTAACCCAATCCAAGACTAAAAGAGATCTAAAAAGCTGAAATACAGACACACTTATATTACAATTGACAGTCAGTCAAATGTGATATTTCTTTCATATCTCTGAATTAGTGTGCAATACCTTCAGTAACAACAGTACAATTAAAGAGATACAAGGAGACAGTCACAGGGTATAAAATAGCAGACATCAGACATAGGCTGCAATAAATATGGATAAAATAAACACCAAAGTAAAATTCAGATGGAAGCAATGGAGAAGAAGGATTTTTTCACCAACAAATTCCTAAGGGCTTTGGATGCAAATGAGAGACTTTTCAGACCTAATCCTAACCAAGCTAACTAAAGGATTTACCGTCGGGAGAAAAGCATGCCTGCATTGAAAAACAACCTCCTCTCCATCACTATTCTCCCATTTCTTTGCACATAGCTACACAATTAACTGTTGGTTGGATACAAAAAGTAAAGTAATATTGCAAGGAACAACACTAGTTCTAAATAACAATTCAAAGATAATTAGAGCTTTAAATATTATAATTAATCTGCAGGTTAAATGCCAATACAAATGCACTTAGGAATTCTGTTTTTAAAAAACATATGATATGAGATTTGATTTCACAAAGAACTACCAAGGACTTATTGTCAAAGCCATTCCGTCAATAAATATTCAGTCAGTTAAGAGATGAGGACTTAAAAATCAACCAATGTGAGTCCTGAGAAAATCTATTGTCATTGTTGACTTCTTTTAAAAATGAATCTATATTTCTCAGAATAATTTTCTCATTATAGATAAAGGGCTAAAGCACAGCAGCAAGCACAGAGGGAGTTCAAGCTCAACCTCACAAGCAACACGAATGTATATCTATCTCGCACTTACACTCAGTTGGAAAAGCACATCACACAGACATCAACTCACCTAAAATCTTCCAATACAATTTTACAAAAATATATTTTACCTAGCTACAAACTGTGAAATACACAGTAGGGATTATTTGTATATTATGTTTTTAATAAAAAATAAAATTGTATTGAAATATAAATAAGGGGATATTCAGTAATAATCGCTTGATACTACTTCGTGCAGGCAGCTAGTGAGGTATTTTACCTTGAGGGTAGCTATGGTACTGTTAAATTTCTTATAATGTGAATACCTAGTTACTGTACAGGTAAGTTTGCATATGTATAAATTGTAATGAAATTTGTGAAGCTTGTGATAATTGAATTCTTATGGAGACAGTCAAAAATATGTTGAACTTTGTAGTAATGCAATATAATGTGCTTTAAGATTAACTGTATATAATATGATAAAGCTAATGTAATAACTGTGTTGAATATACAGTATTTCCCCTGTAGATATAACATACATTCAAATATATTTTGGCCACTAAGCATTTGCACCTACAAATGACAGCTATAATGCATTTATCTCATTATTAGATTCAATTGGGTTCAGTCAGAATGTACATAAACCAACTCACTGTTTAAACCACACCCTGGAACTTGTTCTGGCATATGGTATTAAAATTAAACATTTATTAGTCTGTCCAAATAATCCTCTTTTATTAGACCATTTTTCTATAACCTTTGAAGTCCTTTCACTGGACTACAAACCATTAGGCAAAATATCCTACGCTCGATCTGTATCCGATAGTGCTGTAGCTACATTTAAGGAAGTGATTCCATCAGCACTTAATTCAAAGTCTCAATATCAATGTAACAAAAGGCTCCAATGTTAACTTTAGTCCCTCCCAAATTAATCACCTTGTCGATAGTGCTGCAGCCTCACTGTGAATCACAGTCAACTCTGTCGTTACTCTAAAAAAGAAGATGATAAAACAGAGAAAGCAAGCACCGTGGCTTAACCCCCCAACCAAAACAAAAGCTGAGAAAACTTGCAACGAAATGCCGTTCCACCAAGCTGGAAGAATCTTGTTTAGTCTGGCTAGATAATCTTAAAACATATATGAAGGCTCTCCGTAATGCTAAAGCAGGTTATTACTCATCGTTAATAGAAGAAAATAAGAACAACCCCAGGTTAACGCCTCGTTAGTAAATATGATCAACCTGTCTCTATTATCTGGCTATGGACCACAATCCTTTACATGTAGCTGTAATAAAACCTCTTCTTAAAAATCCCAGTCTTGATCCAGAGGTTTTAGCCAACTATAGACCGATATCTAACCTTCCCTTGAGAAAGCAGTCACAAAACAGTTGAGTGATTTTTTACATATTAGTTTATTTGAGGTTTTTCAATCTGGATTTAGAGATTATTATAGCACAGAGACGGCACCGGTGAAAGTTGCCAATGACCTTCTATTGGCATCAGACAAATGACTTGTCTCTGTTCTTGTCTTGTTAGACCTTTGTGCTGCATTTGACACCATTTACCATGACTTTCAACAACAGAGACAAGAACATTTCATTGACATAAAAGGAACCGCACTAAACTGGTTTAAATCCTATTTATCTGAGTAATCTCAGTGTCTACGTGTTAACGATGAATCTTCAATGCAAGCCAAAATCATGGAGTCCCGCTAGGTTCTGTACTTGGACCTATTCTATTCAATGTATAAATGCTTCCTTTAGGCAATATTATAAGGAACCACTCCTTAAACCACGGGTGTCAAACATGCGGCCCGGGGGCCAAAGCCGGCCCGCCAGAGGGTCCAATCCGGCCCGTGGGATGACTTTGCAAAGGGTAAATATTTGTTGTTTTGATCATAAAGTAAAATACTGTTCCAGAATCCTGTGACTAAATGTTTTGTGCCTTTGTAGATACACTGTGATCTGTAAGTTGTAATGCACATGTGTAAATGATAAACTGAGGCATAATATATTAATAATAAATATTGTCGAAATTGCAACTTTTTTTCTTAAGAAATTTCAGGTTGTTCATAATGTATCATAAACAAATAATATTTGAACATTTTCAGTATGTACTTTTACTTTCTTGCACTAAAATGAAGGGAATCATTTGTTGTCGTTATTTATAAGTTATTTTTCTATGTTTTTACTGGTGCGGCCCACTTGAGATCAAATTGTGCTGTATGTGGCCCCTGAACTAAAATGAGTTTGACACCCCTGCCTTAAACTGTCATTGTTATGCGGATGATACCCAATTATATCTATCAATCAAGCCAGATGAAACCAATCAATTAGCTAAACTTCAAGCATGCATTAGAGACATAAAAACATGGATGTCCTGCAACTTTTTGATGTTAACCACAGACAAAACAAAGTTATTGTACTTGGCACAAAACACCTCCAATACAAATTTTCTAATGACATAGTAACTCTGGATGGCATTAACTTGGCCTCCAGCACCACCGTAATGAATCTCATCATTATCATGATCAGGATATATATATATTTTTCAAGAACTGCCTCTTTTAATCTACCTGACATTGCAAAAATAAGACACATCCTGTCCTAAAACAATGCAGAAAAACTAGTCCGTGCATTTGTTATTTCAAGGCTGGATTACTGCAACTCCTTTGTTATCAGGTTGTCACTAAAAAATCCTTTTAGACTTTTCAGTTGATCCAAAATGCTGTGGCACGTGGCAAGAAGTAGGAAATCAAATTAAAATCAAATCAAATGTATTTATATAGTCAATATCACAAATTGCACATTTGTTTCAGTGGGCTTTACAGACCGTACAGCATACGACACCCTCTGTCCTGAAATGAGATTATGTTTCTCCTGTATTAGCTGCTCTGCACTGGCTCCTGGTAAAATCCAGAATAGAATATAAAATCCTTCTCCTGACCTACAAAACCATTAATTGTCATGCTCCAGTTTATCTTTAAGATTTCATCATACCTTGTAACCCAACTAGAGCATTGCGCTCCAAGAATGTAGGGTTCCCTGTGGTTCCTAGAGTCTCTATAAGCACAATGGGAGCCGAGCCTTCAGATATGAACCTCCTCTACGGTGGAATCAGCTCCCAGTCTGTGTTCGGGAGGCAGACACCATCTCCACATTTAAGAGCAGGCTAAAGACTTTCCTCTTTGATAAAGCTTATAGGGCTGGCTCAGGCTTGCCTTGATGCTGCTATAAGCTTAGACTGCTGCAGGATTTACATCTCTCACCTCATCCTTTCCCTCTCCCTCTCTCCTCCTCTCCCTCTCCATCTTTATGCATTCATGTCCCTTAAATGCATGTTACTAACTCAACATCCGGGGAATCATCCCCGGAGTTTCGGTGTCTCTCATCTGGCAGGTTGCCACTATTAAAGGTTACGTCTGGATCATGAATTGTGGTTGCACCCGTTGCCCTGGTCCTGCCTGTCACCCACATTTCTTTTCTTTTTAGAGGCACTGGGAAGCTTATTTTGACATCCTCCTGGAGCCATCTTTTTTATATACGATCACATAATAATTTCTGTCACATTCTTGTCTATGTTGTATTTTTACTATGTTGTTTATTCTCAACACACATCTATTGCAAATACGTCTGTCCTGGGAGAGGGATCCCTCCTCAGTTGCTCTCCTTGAGGTTTCTTCCATTGTGCAGTGCTAGGGTCTAAGGACAGATGGTGTTGTATGCTGTACAGTCTCTAAATCCCACTGAGACAAATCTGTAATTTGTGATATTGGAATATATAAATAAACTTTTTTTTTACTAAATAAGTTTTCCACTAATGTTTTCATCTGTTTTCCAGCTGCAGTTTACACACCCTGTATTTATAGCTCAAATGTGTCGTAAAGCAAAAAAGTCACCACAGTGGATATTGGAGAAGCACAGAGTACAACATTTCCTTTGGATCCACACAGGTTAGCACATTACCCAAACAATGGTGGGTAAGAATAAGAGTAGGCTGTTTTAGACAACAAAGAGGCTGTACTGCTTTCTTTGGTATCTCTTGTATTGAATTCAACATAATAAACCACAGTGTAGTGTTGAAATAACAGTGTATTGCTTTGGAGTCAACTTTTTATTCCAAACTTCAAATGCAAATAATTTGATAATATGAGTTACTCTTGTTGCACTGGAAATTATTTTAAAGTTGGTTATTTTGGCAAAGTGTCACTCAGGTAACTGAGACTTCATAAGGCGAGAAGGAAGAGAAAAAGCCCTTTCCTTCCAAGGCTATTTGACATGACTTCAGAGAGGCACAGAGGAAAATAAATGACAACATTAGTGAATAACGGAGACAAGTAAGTAGACAGAAGACAGGCATATGGATAGAAACGTGCTCACACACTCCCTACATCCTTTTTCCTTCCTCTTTATATTCTAATCAGAGGGAAGCTTTGTCCTGAACTCTCCCACATTGTCATAAACTTTCTCTCTGACTGGCAAGTTAATCCACAAGACATGGCCTTTGCAGATTTCACACTAAATTTCGACAGCAAAACACAAAACTTCCACCCGACAAATATATATAGTTGAGGCTTTCTAATCCTGATAAAGATGAAAATAAACATATTGACTGATTTATCTAGCAACAACACAGCATATAAAGCATTCCCCATTTAATACAGGATGTCAGTATGGGAAAGAGAGAACTAAAGTCAAATGGAAAGGATTAGAGAGATGCAACCTTAAACAGATGTATATGGTTTTCTTCGCTGAACAGTAAATGCCGTTCCCATCTCAGGTTTACTTAAAATGTCCTGTATTAAAGCAATAATTGGAGCTATGGTATACTGTATACCCCATAATATGTATATAATATAATATAAGTGATTTGTTTTTGGTGCAGATCAAGAAATGCGACTGTGCATCACTATGTTTTTTGATGCAGATCTAACATTTCTAAACATTTACTATTTTTAATATACGTTTAGAAAATTGTTCAGACTAGGCAGAGTTATGCACTTCCTATACACTTTCAGAATTAAAGACAGACAAGTGTAACCTCAGACTTTCATTAAGCAGAAGCCAGTATCAGAGGGAGGTCAGGGAGAGGTAATAACTTGAGAAATGAATTGGGGTGCACCTCTTGTGCCAACATCATCATAGAGCTTCAGTTAAAGTTACTGGGTAAAGCTGCATGATCAGCAGTAAACAACTCTGCGCTGGCTGTGCCGTTGTTTTCCTATGGAGAGAGTGGTGCCGCCTGACTAGGCGTGGCACACTGCATGTAAGTATCACCGAACGCTGGCTCAAAGTTCTAATTATTTCAACTTTGACATTAATTGCCATTGATCTTTAAAAGGCGCAACCAGCTGTATGAAGTGGCACAGGCAAGCAGGGGAGGTAACCATAGAAACAAACCTAACTAGCTGTCTTCAACACAAGGACAAGGAGAACATTTGCTATCATGTAAATCAGGGGTCGGGAACCTATGGCTCGTGAGCCATATATGGCTCTTTTGATGACGCGATATGGCTCGCAGACAATTCTGAGCTGACATTTTTTAACATGATTAACAAGTAATAAACAATTATATTGTGTCTGCCCTTCGCGAAGCAGCTGAGGAGAAACTGCGCAAAGCAAGCAGTAGACCGGGGGTCAAACTCATTCACAGAGAGGGCCAACATTAAAAACTGGGACTACGTCGAGGGCCAAACACGGTCCACATTTATTGAACAGGGTACACATAAAGTGCAAAAAGATATGGAACATATTTAAGTCAACTGCAGACGGATTGCTGAGCAGTTCAATTTTAATATCTTAGCAGCAAAGTCGGCAAATGCTCTCAGTGCATCAGCATAATGCTGTCGGGAACACAGTGGTGGAGATGTTTGTCAGTGTTTGGAAACACGTAGTGACCAAAGTTTCCTTCTGCATCAGAGTCTCTTACAGGCAGCTCGTCATGATACATGTTCGTGATCACACGGCACTGAAGCTGCAGGTTTAACAGTGAGATGCTTCGTTATGTCGCACAAACAGTCCAGCTCACATCGTCCCAGAGATCTGTGGTGTGTTTCCCTTTGCTTTCCAAAAACTTTAATTTCATTCACACACTTAGATACTTCCTCAAATGTCTTTTCCCGTGGTTGTGCCATGCATTGATGCAATTACCAAAACCGGCGGGCCAGGTATGACAGACATATGATATTTTCTCGCGGGCCGGATATAATAATAATAATAATAATAATAATAATAATAATAATAATAATAAATTGTATTTGTAAAGCGCCTTTCAAAGCTAAAAGCAATCTCAAGGCGCTAAAATTCAGGACAACAACAAAAACAACACCAACAACAACAGACATAAGATGTTAAATAGGTCATAATTGCCTTGAGTTTGACACCCGTGCAGTAAACACTGAAATATGAGATTAATAACGTAAGCGTTTAGTTTATTTAATAAAAGAGCACCTGTTCAATGCAACACTGATACCGCTATTAGTACTCGGAGACGTGTTATTCTTAAAAAAATGCACGCATAAAGTTGCGTTCAAATTGATTAAATATATGGCTCTCAAGGAAATACATAAACAAATATTTGGCTTTTATGGCTCTCCCAGCCAAAAAGGTTCCCGACCCCTGATGTAAATAAAGCTTAAAGGCAATGGTTGACATACATGAAGGCTCTCGGACAATGTACAACAAGGACAAGGTGAGACAGAAATAAACAATGATAAAGAGAGACATGAAGAAAATGTTAAAAAATATAAATTGAAAGTGGATATGAAAGGTTTCTTCCTTTGTAGTGGGCAACATTAGATAAAATGATCAGATTTGTTTAAAACTGAGTCATCTTTCATGAGCGGTTTATTTTACCATACCCTGTGAGTAGACAGAGTTTGAGGAGCTGTATAACAGCATAGCAGTTAGACTTTTTCAGTCTTTCATAAATAACAACGCAAGTATGTGTTTCAGCAGGGGAAAGCAAACAGAACTGATTCTAAGCAGTTCAAATGGAACATAAGCTAATTAAGCAAGAGATGATCGCTTGAGTAATAGGTGCTGACTGGGGAGAGTGAGGGACGAGGAGCGGCAATAAGACAGTAAAGGAAGACAATTTGTTGAAGTTTAAAAGATATGGGGGGGGGGGGGGGGTGGGGGGGGAAGTTTATCAGACACATGAGATTATACAACCCAATCTGTTCTCTCTGAAGAACAGCAATAAAAAGGTTTTGCAAGGTCAAACCTAGCTTGAAATGCCATTCATTTATAAAAAGGCAACCTAAATAAAAAGTAAATTATAACATGGATGTTACAATAAAGTTTGCAACGTGAGTAGATTCAAATAGATAAAGTGTAAATAGAGTGTAAAATAATATAGCACTAACATGAATAATCAACTGAGGCACAAAGAAATATTGAAAAAATAAGCTTTGACTGAATCAAATGAATGCTTCATGTTTTCTGTGATGGATTATCTGGCTCTGTCTATTTTCAAGAATGTGGAACCAGTTTTTCAAAAATATACAAGGATGGATGGCAGCAAATGGCATCTTAAGAAGGGGAGAAAATGAGTCCTGATATATCTAGCGCTACTGAATGTGTGCAGACAGCAAGATGAAGCAACCAGACCACTTAGACAAACTACAGTAATTATCCTTCATGGATGAAATGAGAGCACAGAGAGCCTAAAACACTATTAAGATGCTATACAACATGAATACTGTATTTAAAAAAATCAGAAAATATGGCAGGTACTTCATAATCCACATACATGTCTGTCGTCTGTGTTTGTGTGTGCGGCTAGCGGATGAGTGCATCACCAATCAAGCATCTGCCTGGTTTGACTAGCTTCCTGTCTATTAGGGCCCTGCAGCCTGGCGGACTTAATGACATTTGATTTTTCAACCCGGCTCATTTTTCACTACATTTAACCTTGATTTTAAACTCCATTGAAGCTTGTATTAGTATCAATTACATTTTTAAGTAATGACGAGTGAGTTAAGTAAAAACAATATTCATTTAATAGCAGTAGAGAAGCATTTTCATGTTTCTATTCAAGATTTGCCATGGCAGAGATGAGAACTGCTTTAAACTATAGTCATTCATGACCTGCAGGATGAACTGGATTTTAGAATATTCCTGTTTAAAAAGGAATGTCATGTATTTGTTACATTGGTATAACTGATGAAAAAAAAAAAGGTACTGGGTAGTTGGGGTATCAAATGAACCACACTCATACATTATTAGTCCATGATGTGTTTTTAAATGAATATATTATACTTGCCAGAAAATCCTTTTGACAACCCCAAGACAAAGCCGCAGGTTGTATGTTTAGGTGGAAAGAACAAGTCGCAGCTCAGCATATTACATTTTATTAGGTGAAGAAAAAGTAAAAGCTGCACCACACCATTCAAACAAAGCACGTCGTATGGCTCCTTGGCATTCTGGTCTATTAAGGCTGCTGTCAGTGGGGTATTTCTGCCTCTTCTACAGTACAGTGACTTTCTCCCAGTATGACTGCTCAACACTAATGTCAAATGGCAGCTCTAGTAAATTCTAGCAAGCCCTTTGCTCTTAGATTATAAAAGGAGCTGAAACCAAAGTCTGACATTCACTGGTGGTGTTTTAGATAGCCAAGTTATTTTTTTCTGCAATTAAATTGTACTCTAGCTATGCTGGAAGTAGCCAGCAACGTGGCATCATATCGTCTGTATTTGGACAGTGATCTGTGGAAATGAGACAATTACATGACCAAACAGCAGGAAGGCAAACTGCACATGTAGGGGTTATTCTAGGATGGACGCAAAAACTTTTAAGGAATTTGTTTAATGAAAATACTTAACGATAAACTAAATCAAAGATGACATTTGTTCTCCGTGAATATAGACCATTTTCTCTACATGTAGACATATCAGATTTTTCATTACAATCTGAAATTACTTCTTGTACTCCTACTAATCCCTGTTCAAGGTGACCTAAAGAGATTTGTTTCCATTGCTCCTGAAATCTCTGACTATGACCATGAACTCATCAAATGACATGAAGAGATCATGTTTCTTTGTCCCCCACTCACAAATCCTCTGTCAGATTAATTCTTCCAATGAAAAAAAATGTTAGATTAGAAATTAGATTATTATACAAATACACAATCATGCAAGGTTCAGATGAATGGCAATGATGCTTTGTGTTTTTAATCAGCATTGGATCTACTACAGTATATTGTGTTCTCTACTCTCATGTGTGTGTTATCCATGTACTACAGTACACCTAAAGATTTGATATGCTGACCCAATTATCTACATCCACCTTTTTATAAAAAATGCACATTGCATATTTCACACAGTAACAAATCATCTTAAATCTGAAGGCCTTAGAGTGCACATATATCAATCAAGCTATGTGTGCGAACAAATCAAACTGAGACTTCATGACATGTCTATGAAGAACAGACGTGAGTCCAAATAAAACAGAAGGTGTTTGCAACAGGCCTGTCACAGAGCCATAGCATTTACTATATTGACTACTGACCACACAACTGGTCTAAAACGGAGAAACTGAGACATGGGATGACATCATTGGCTATTCAAGACAGCCTGCCAGCATAATCTCTGTGAAGTCACTGCCAATTTGATGCCACTTTTTGAGCCTTCAGCAATGATTAGACATCAGCTTTAAGTGTGGCTTAAACTTTTTTTAAGTTTAATTCATGCTCTCAGTCTGTATGACTGGTGTAAAGAAAACAGTCAAACAACTCATTTGCTGTCAAAGCATTGCAGTGACATTTCCCCCCCTTGGCTCAGCATCTCAAGTATCAATCCCCATGGCAAAGACACATTGCAAAGTCACTTCTATATGTAGCTCTAAAGACAGAGCATTGCACCAATGGTGCCGGGATATAGATTTGGATCCCATCGGGGTTCCCAGTGCTAAAAAATATATATGCATATGATGCTGTGAGGTGATTTGGATAACAGGGTTCACCAAGATGACGCATATAGTTAGCTTCAATCGGCAACGATAGATCCACCTCATTGATGTCAACTAACTGCAGGCTGGCAGCCACTCAGCGCCCTCCCTCAGCCCAACAACTGTGAGCAAAGACACATCAACACACATTAAGTGACATGTTTGCTGCTCCATTTCTCTACCAGACCCCCTTACTAAGTGGGCTGATGCCTCTTGCTGCTCCCATCATGTGCTCTTTTGTTTTGTCATGATGCGTTTCCATCATGCTTCATTCAGCCATGTAGATTATTCAGAAAAAATAAAGTCTTTATGATCACTTGAGGGATGTTTTTTTTGTATTGTTGCAGCAGAAAGGTCAAGAGAGGAATGGTGCGGGATGGGAGGAGGCGGTTTGACAGTTCATCGATGATAGCAGCACATTAGTATCGACACCAAGAACTCACTGGGAAAGCAAATCTTATCTTTGCAAAGCTAGGAAGACAGGGGAGATGATGGGAGTGAGGGGGGGGGGGGTGATAATGGGAAAAGCGAGGAGTGGGTGAAATGAGTGGGATGAGTGAGAGAGGAAGGAGAGTACAGATGGGAGGTAAGTGAGATATGAGATGTAAGAAACCTTGGCAGAGAGCTTATCTCTCATGTGAAATAAGAAGCAGGATGAGAGTGTTGTCTAAGGGTGGGGCACTGAATAGAAATCTACATTCTAAATGTGATGAACAAACAGTGCAGCAAACACTTTAAAACTATTTTGAAAATGGCTTCATATTCTGTTGCAACGTAACCACATTTCCTGGGTCATTTAGTTATTTTGATGGTATAACCGTTGGTGTGTGTAATTGTCCCAATGTAGACAACAAACACAGCCGACTTCATGTCCAGACAATGCCAGGGCAGATACAATGGAGTTTCAAGCCAACACGGAGAGATTTTCTTTCCTTCTTTCTTATCACAAAGAGGATATCCTCTCACCCATCCATGACCTTGCATTTGTTTAGAAGGGAGATGTGGAAGGTCATAGTGGTGGGAAAGAAAAAATACCTGGTTGCGCAGTGTAAAGTTTAGGATGCTAATAAGATGGCCAGTGGTGTCATTTGCTTTGTTTGTTTTATAGAGAAACATTTACAAAAATGTTGGTCAATCTTTCAAATTAAACCTAAAATGCATAGTAATTGCTTGAATATAAAACATTTTTAAATAATCATTAGTGAGTGAAAAGACTCTTTCCAGCACCATTGATATAATTATTATCATCTACATGTATCATAAACTGTTAGTCACATGACACAGAGGAAATGGCATCAGCAAGTCATGTGCTACTACCATGGGTAGACCAAAGGTAAGTCCTCCCTTTTATTTATATATTTCCAATCTTTTCACTCCTGATGGAGTGTGGCACTCACACAAACGCAACCCTGTTACTCACATTATGAGACTAAAACCAATTAATTTCAAACATATTTTTATTTAGTTAGATATCTAAGTGTGTCCATTTCTTGACAGTAGCATTACATTGTGCAGCTAGCATTAATTCCTGAGGTAAAAGCTACAATTAGCATTGATTTGCAACCCTATTACTATAATTAGAGTAACAGGGTTGACATTCAGTAACACAGTTACTTCACTTGGGGTAATGGCTCATTCCCTACCCGGAGTAGGCAATCCACTGTTTTCCTGCTGAGAGCCATGGCCTCAGATTTTGAGGTGCTGATCCTCATCCCAACCGCTGCACACTCGGCTGCGAACCGATCCAGTGACTGCTGAAGGTCACAGAGCAATGCTGCCATCAGGACCACATCATCTGCAAAGAGCAGCGATGAGATCCTCAGCCCACCGAACTGCAACCCCTCTCCTCCACGACTACGCCTCGATATCCTGTCCATGAAAATCACGAACAGGATTGGTGATAAAGTGCAGCCTTGGCGGAGGCCAACATTCACTGGGAACGAGTCCGACTTACTGCCGAGTATCCGGACACAACTCTCGCTTTGGGCGTACAGGGATTGGATGGCCCTCAGAAGTGACCCCCCACCCCATATTCCCGCAGCACCTCCCACAGTATCATCCGTGGGACCAACAGTTCTGTGGTCCTGAGTTTTTATTTGTCACATTTATGTCATGATCTACAACCAAAAGTAATGTAGCTATTCAACACTGTTACTTTACGCAACTCTGTTACTCTAATTTCAACACTGATACTATATCATTTTCTGTTAAAATAACCTTAAATAATTTTCTCAGCTCACAAAAGTTTAAACTAATGTCCTTTTAATAGCTTGATTAATTATATGCATAATGTATTTGAGCAAATATTTAAAATTAAATACTGAAATTGGTAAAAAAAAAGAAACGTGTGACAATTGAAAAGTTGGGCAAGATCGATTTAAAAAGCTACTTAAATTAACATTAAACCAGTTTTATCCAAAACTACATGAGTATTTAATATAAATGTGACTTTCTTTACTTAATAGTAAAGAGTTTTACCTTTTTTCTGCTTAATGAGTATATGTCATAGGGTTGCACAAAACATGGCACATAACAAATAAAAAGTGTACATTTGATGCCTTTACTGGCCAAATCACTTTTTTTGATGGTTTATTATCTGTTTTTCCTAAATACATAACAAAAAAGATTCAAAACGTTCATTTTTCAAAAGTGTTGATGTCTAAATTGTCCTCCAATTCTGAAATGACCCACGGAATCTTCTTTCCAAATAGATTCCAAATGGAAGGAAGATTTCCTAAAACTGATCCCACAATATATAATATAATATATCATCATATCATATGATCATGATACAATACAAGTGAAAGGCAAAAAATCTAAAGACTGAATCATTTCCCAGCCCCAGATGCTGGACGTCATTCTGGACCAAGAAGAAATGTCACTGAAAACTCTCTTTATAAAGTCAAGGATCACTTGAAAGGAAGAATAATGTGTCATGTGTCGTATGAATCACTGGCAGGGATTTGGACATGAGCGGAAGAATATGACCTAGTTTAACTCTTGTTTGACTGTACAAAATTGATATGTATTCATTATTTCTGCTCTAATACCTCAGACATCTTATGTAACATGTCTTGGTGCTTTCAATACCACCATAAGATATAAACACCTACACCTTGCAGACACTTTCAAGATTATGGAATGTCAATAGAAGGCAGCTGAATAGAAAAACAACCAGATGATTGAGAAGAAGACACTGTAAGAAGACATGTAGGCTGTGTCTCAATTCAGGGGCTGCAGCCTTCGCAGGCAGCATTTGTAGACCGATTACGTCACAGCGGCCGCGACAGGGGTGTCCCATTTCGGCGACTCCTTCAGATGTAGCCGACAAATGCGGTCTTCTTTTTGCCAGATTTGTAGGATACATCTGATGTATCCTCGGCCTCAGGTATCCCAAGATTCATTGCGCGCCCAGAGAAAAAAATTCTGACGAAAAATGGCGCCCCTCGACCCAGCAGTAGCGGCAAATGGATATACTTTTAAATGTAAGTATTGGGTTTCAACTCGCTCGAATAGCTAACGATACAAATGTTATAAAATCAAAGGATCTTAAAACATAACATTTTCGCTAAAATGATGGTTAAGTTTGGGACATTAGTGCCGATGCTAGTTAAGCTAGCTGCTCAGCAGCTGTTAGGAGCGGCTGCTTGGCTGTCGGCATCCGACCTAAGTTAGCCTTTTAAAGTAGAACTTCTAACACCTTAACTTTCAAACCTAAGAGTTTTAAATGTTGATTTATATTTTACATAGATGGTGGCGATTGTATAGGTAATGTATACTTCACATTACCTGCTTGGTTTTCTGACTCTGCATTAATATCACTTAAAGTCCAGTACAATCGTTGGGATTGATTATACATATTTTATTATTTATAATATGTGTACTTATTTTGCAACTTAATCTGCTTTTGTTTAGTGGTGTACAGCTAAACTTGTTCTAACATGTTGTTTTGTTTTAGGGAGAAGGAGACGGAGGCAGAAGAGGAGAGAGGATCGAGAGCAAGGAGAGGATGGACATACTCTTCTCTCTGCTGGAGAAACTTGTTGACAAATGAAATGTAAATTAATTGAAATAAATAATATATATAATGATGAATATATTGTGTATTTCATTTACATGAACTATAAATGAAAAGTAATGAAAACTTAATTGATTTCAAGGTTCAAGAAGGATTTATTTTGTACATATGATTTATTAATTTAGGGATTATTTAATTTAGAAAACTACCTATCAATGAATGGAAATGAATGATCTAACAAAGAAAATGATTGAATGATTATTATAAACAAAAGTATTATAAAACAATATAACATTTACTGTATATACAGATAAAGTTTGCTGCTGGACTTGGATATGCTGCCACAATGTCCCCCACATGATGCATCAGGAGACACCAGGGGCTTTGTGTCTCCAGAGTGTGTATGAGATGCCCCTCCACCGTCTAAAATACATTATCGCCGGTGATAAAGCATATCTTCAATAATGATTGAAAATAAAAGGATTATCTCTGGTTCCGTTCTCTGGGAAAATGTTAAAGTAAACCGTCAACTGTGCTTGATAACTTCAGAGAGTTGCTAGGCGACGGGAGCGGCAAAATGTAGGGGCGTGAACAACTGGTGACGTACCAGGAAGTCCCCCGTAGACTGGACCGTCTCATTTCGTAGACCACTCGGTTCAGCCTTCGCGGTCTACGGAGATCCTGCCCTCTAAAGACCACGAAGGCTACGTCCTGCGAAGGCTGCAGCCCATGAATTGAGACACAGCCGTAGTCAGAGATTTGTTTCCGTCTTTTCTCTCGCGACAACCCATGCCCTTCCCTGCCAATCTGCCGCTTGTCTACTTGTTTCTCTGGTACTTGGTGGCAGGGGATCGTTAGTGCCAACTGGGAACACCTGGGCACGGTGCTATAAAGCCCTGGCCTGCTGCTATCTCTACCTGTCTCTCTCCTTTCCTTTCGGTTATGGTGCAGCTTTAGATCCTCTTCTTTACATGAACCCCACAACACCCGTTGACTATAGTCACTCCCATGCACACCCTACAATACAAATTCCACTGACCTCCGCTCTGCATCTGATGTCTTTTTTTATTTCCTGTGTATTAATCAAGTTTGTTTAGTAAATTACTTTGTCGAACTTTTGAAAATGGTACGTCTCCCACTTTGATATGGCCTTACGAGCCAGGCTGTTACACTCTTTTCAAAATGTTCCCTATTTGTACTATAAGTAAATGGACTTGCATTTACATAGTGCCTTTCTAGTCTTCCGACCACTCAAAAGCACTCTTAAACTACATTTCTGATACACTACTTACATTTACCTATCCATACAAACACTTTCATACACCGATGGCAGGGCGGCCATACAAGGACCCAAACAATCATCAGGATCTGATCATATAATGCTCATTCACACACACACCAACACATTTTCAGGAGCAATTTGAAATTCAGTATCTTCCAATTAGCGGACGACCCGTTTTACCTCCTGAGCCATAGCCTCCCAGGAAACAGTAGGTTGTTTTGAATGGCTCGAAGTATCTCTTAAGTAGTGCTGCTTTGCATTTTAAATCTCGGCAGTCAGAATGCTTTCCTAAAAAAAAACTATGAAAGCATGGCGTGTGATAATACATTTTGAATATCAGTGTCGAGCATGTTAGAATTAGCTGGGACAACTGCCAGAGAAAATCTAAAAAAGAAATAAAAAAAGCATGCACATAAAAAGTGACAAGGCTGTCTGGAAGACCAACAGCATCCAAGACTTAAGGGGGGTGGTCAAAACAAATAAACTGAGAACAAAAAATGGAGGGATAATAGAAAGGAGGAACAGTGGGGTTGGTTGTTAGGGGGAGGGGGGTTGGCAAATCTCTTAATCTCTCCCTCGCTCGCTCTAGCTATGTTTGTTTTGTGCCTGTTTTGGCCTCAAGTCGCCCGTCGATCCCCTCGTAAATTGCCTGTGTCGATCCAGCCTTACAAGCTTCCACACACTCCCTGAGTCCCTGTTAAAATGGTCACGCCAATAAAAGCCCATTCACTTGTAATGAATTGAGAGAGAAGCTAAAGACTAAAGGGGCTGATTTAGTAACAATTGTTGATGATCCTCGATTGAGTTAGGATTGAGCTAGCCAGACTCTCCATTCCTGCAACATGGCTGGTATTGTTGGGGATTTCTAAAAGAAAAAGAAGGTTGACAATTCTCAATCCTTCTCATCCATCTCCGAAATAGACTTCTAGACAATGTACAGTAGGAAGGGGGAACGCCTCACCCTGGAGACACCGTAACTAAATATATGGGCATAAGGCGTGCTGCTCAGAGCCGTGCATTGTGATGAACAGAGTTCTGCCATGTGCCTGCAGACATAATGAAACAGAAATGAAATAAATCATCATAACATGTCATCTGATGCCATGAAGAGCCACAGCTCAATCCTTGCCTTTCTGATAACTGCCCGGTGAAGTACCAGAGATGAAAAATAAAAACGGCAGTCAAATCCTGTGGGTTGCATTGTGAGCGAACTGCTGATTGTATAATCTTGAGGTAAGCTGTTGTAACGCTCGCATCCCTGCTCTTCACCCTCTGCATCACGCTGGAACGTTGCGCAAACTCTTGCAAAACCTCCATGAAAAACCCCCACCTCTCCCAGAGCCGATTACAGCTGTGAGGTCAAGAGAAGCTAATGTGACTTTGTCAGGAACTGCCCGCTGTGGCCCTAAAGTCCCTGGATTACATGTACAAAGGGATTCTAAAATAGAAAAGTATACAGTGCAAGAATTAAATACAAAGTAGGAGGAAGGGGATGAAAATATTTCTGTTTGTTTGCAATAGCTAAAGAAAGAGCAACATCTTATGAACACAGGTGAGCAGTAATTCTAGTTGTATTTCTCGTTTTCTGTATCAACAGGAGTATTGATTTGTTTCTCTACAGCTTTGAAAGATGAGGTGTTATGTGCACAACAATGTGCTGTAGAGAACACGTATCATTTTCCTCTGGCTTGAGAGAATATTTTTTCTAACAGTCAGAAGGATAGTTAAATGTTTAATAAATATTATGCACAGTGCTTTCCTAAGGCCTTCAGTATGACCGTCAGTCACCAGCAAGTCTTTGATATGGTATGAAGAACAAAGTGGAAAGCCAATTTTAATGTCATTGGGTTAAAAAACAATTGTATTTCAAATTCTGCATATTGGGATAATCTGCCATTTTCTTTTCCATTAAATCCATTCACACCATGCATCCATCTATTCATCCATCAACTATATTTCTACTTCCTATTCTTGCCTTGCAGGTTTACGGGTGTTGACCATCTGCTCACAGCATGGGATCAAGGAGGCTCTCTGAAGGCTGCATCAATCCATATTTACAAAGATACAAGTATATAGAAAAACCCAGACACAGAGTATAGTCATAGAGTCAGGTACTGTACTGTCATAGTTTTGCTGCAAAGTTCTTGTATTGTGTTTCTTTCATTTAAAATAGCAGGAAAGATAAATTGGTGCATGATTAAAATATCCTGCAGTCACGCTGAAGGTAGGATGATACTGAGCCTAAATGAACTGAGCTACCTGCTCACAAATTAAAGATATATTGATACATTGTTTTTTTGCATTCAAAAATGCAAAGGGGAAAAGCATCTACTTTGTAATAACAATGCACTCATTTTATATATTAGTATATGTATTGCATTTTAACCCTTTTTACCAAACATGTTGAATTTTGGGACAAGTTAGTAACTTTCACAACTGATATAAATAACCTATATTATCATGAGCCAGTTTTTCTGTGTTTTTTGAGGCACACTTCTGTCAAACAGGGTTATTTAACAGCTGAAAAGGTCAGAATAGTTACAGAACACATAATGTTCCTTTCATGTTACACTTAAAGCACATTTGAGTCCATTATAAAAGTCAAACTATATGAGCTACTGTTGAAAGCTCAAATACAGAGAATGTAAGTGGTCAAGATTACAGCTCTGCAAGTTTTTTTTTTCTGTTGTTCACCTCCAAAGAAAGGATGAAAGATGTTGGCTAAAGTGTGAAAATGAAATGCTGAGCTTTCAAGTACCATCATCCTTAAAAGTCTTTGTCAGTTAGAGACAGAAAGAATCTTAAAAGTGTAGAGAGTGCAGAAAAAAAAGTACCAGCTCACTGAGTTTGAACCCACCCAAAAATATAAATAAATAATTACAAAATAGACATACCTCGTCAAAACCATTGCATCAGTTTCAACTCCTAGTCAAGTGTCTCACCAGGTGCCAATGTGTGTCTAACTCACTGCTATTTCAAAAAAGGCTGCAGTCTTTGTGAAAATATGCATACTGAAAGTAAACAATGCAGGTATATGTGAAGTATTTGGATAACAGTTGGTAGCCTGGGGCATCCCACCGCCTTTTCTTCCTTCAAGGTGTGTGGCAATAAATCAACACTCCGTGTGTATGCGTGTACTGTACATGTGGGTATGTGTTGACCTACATTATCTCAATGTGTGTCTGGTGTGAGTGTCTGCTTGGGTATGTTTCACTGCACAATGTCATAATCCCACTCTACCCACATGAGACTTCACATGGGAATCTGAAAATGGTCAATGCTATTTTAGAGAAGTGTCTCTAAAGGCCCTGTCACACAGTGCCGCATGGCAGAAACGTATGCTGGCGCATATGAAAATGAGCATATACAACGTATATTACATTTAGTTTAAGATTTATTAATGTCAGTGCCATGCTAACTAGTATGGTAAATATGGACTGAATCTCTCATTACCTATTCATTGCATTGTTAAAAACAAAAAAGAAGGGAAGAAATGATATGCATAAATAATGATACATAGTACTGTTACTGTATTTTATTCCATTTAATTGTGTACTCGCTTTATTCTCTTGCTGTAACAATGTCAATTTCCCCATCGAGGATTTCTTATTCTGATTCTGATAGGTATTGTAAGATATAAATACACTCATACTACTTTGAGAATACTTTGTAAAGACTGCTCTGGTGTAAAAGAAAATCCCGAAAACAAAAGAAACAAAACAGAAGAAAAGAAAATCGTGAACATTTGAGATAGGGCCATTTAATTAAATCCATCATTCATGTGGTTGATGTCCTCCAAGGTGTAAATGATATTGAGTATTGATCATATCAGAAAGAAAGAAAAAAGAAAAGGACATTTTTTTTTTAATATAGGACAACTTTCAGAAATAAGGTTTTACTTGCAATTTAAATTAAATAAAGACATGCTGTATGTGACGTGGAATCTGACATCTTAAATCATGTATTAAAAAATATGAGCCAGTACTAAGATGGGTTAAACATGGTACAGAAATATCTTCAAGCTGCTTGCCAATATATATATATATATATATATATGGTGTTATGCATTCAATACCGTACTGTTGTGCCACACGTACTAGTGCACAAAATATATTAAGTTTGTAGCACTAATGACATGAATGTATAGAAGAGCCTACTTCAAATCTGCATCTCTTGAATCAAACCTTTGCCGTCAGTAAGCTTATTTCCCCGCATGTCATTACGTGTGGACTTTTGTAGCACATAATGTATTTGAATGGATCCATGAGACAGAAAAAAACACTTGAGCTCATTGAAATGTTTCAGTTGAGTGGAGTGATGTAGACACTTTTATTGACAACAAGTCAAGGTTGTGTACATTATGGTGATGCAAACTGAACATTTATGAATAAATCAGCCGAAGACGGAGTGAAAATCAGTGTGTGAGGTGTTCATCTGCAGGATTTAAATAGTCTTCGTCCAACCAGCTCATCAAAGCATGTTAATGAAATATCTCACAGAGTGATCAAAGGGTTAATCTCTCTGACCGCTCGTCCTTGTCTATATTACGGTTTATGTACTTTTGGAACATTTAATATATGCTTCATATCTTTTGCAATAAAACTGTATGGAGAACAGTAACAACAGAAACTATATCATTTTGATTCTGTTGCTTTAGCAGGCCCTCACGACTTTCTCATCTTTTGTCTTTCAGGAAAAGAACAACCATCTAGCCGCCACCACCGGAGACGACCCTCAGCCTCCTAAGACAACTTGTATTGGATCTAAGAATTGGATGTTGTGACATTACCTTACAGTACATATAGTGCTCTGAAAAGGTCAGTGCAGCAGGGTCTGTACGAGTTCAGAGACTCAGATTCAGAGTCTCGGTGAGATAGTGGAAAGGCAGAGAAGAAGAGCGAGGGCATCTGCTTTGACCTAGACAAGGAATAAACAAACAAACAGCCTGCCAGGCTATCAGCACACACAGTGAACAAACAGGGCAGCTGACAAATCTCCCTCATATCTATGGAACTGAGCCAGGTATCACACAGGTTAGAGAGGTGAGGTGCTGGAACAACACACGGGTGGTGTTGATGCGACTTTGGAGCAAATCCCTGCAATCTTCTCCATATAACAACCTTTTTTACCCCCAAACCAATTCATCGATCACACACACACACACACGCTTTCACTTTTCGTGTCTCAGCATCACCGGCCCAACTGAATGACTTCCCCTTCTGAAGGTCGAAGACGCATATAAGACCAACGAGGTGATTCAATTGACTGAGCATGGATACTGATTTACAGAGAGCTTTATTCATTTACATCTTACAAATGTACCATCAGGTATCATTCATCATTTACGGCTTGCTCTTGTTAATGGCACGCAGTGAAACCTATACTCGTCGCTGTCAATAATACATGTGAGCAGTCTGATCATGTAGAGCTAGGAGCGTGCAGCTTCTCCTGAACACTGCGCCAAACACATTTCACTAATTAGTTCCTTCTTCTCAGGCTGTAATTGTGCTAATTACTCAAGTTGTGTTTTGGCTGCAGTGGAAACCTTCATTCTCTCAGAGCAGTATCTCTACTGTATTCTGTGAGACAGAGATAACAGTAGCCGCCCTCACCATTAAACCTGCTAATAAATGACAAATGTGAGCTTCTGATTGCTCATTTTTGTTGAGAAGTGTGTGGAGAAAGCCATTATGATTACTTGCCATATATTGTTATACTTCACCAGTAGACAATGATAGGGCCAATAAATGAAGGTCAGCGGCAATAAAAAACAAACTGTTACTGTATCACCCTGTCTCTCACACTCACACACACACACACACACACACACACACACACACACACACACACACACACACACACACACACACACACACACACACACAGAAGAAAAGCCTGTGTGCTCAAACATTCAGTAGATTACACACATGGGCATGCTCAAACTAAACCCACACCTGTGATCTACTTCCATCTCCTTGAAAGGTCACCTGCCAATTATGTGGGGTTAAGTCTCAGACATGCGCGAGTCCTGCGTTATTATTTTTTGGTTCCACTCCACCACTGTTTATTGAAATTTCATTAGCTCAATCGCTGTTATTCTAATTGCAGACATTTTTTTTGCAGCAAATCAAAGTTAATGAGCTTTTATGAAAATGGCTTGACGTGACCTTTTTATTTATTCATTTATATCCCCCCCACCCTCCACGTCATCCCCTGCCAAATTGCCGTGTGGAAGGTCCCCGATATTGTGGGATTGGGAGGGATGGACCCACGCCTCCCAAATACACAAAAGAAACACACACTGCCAAAAGCACTCTTTCCAATCAACATCAAAAGACTCTTTCTGTTCCTCCCTGTTTTCCATACATCATTTAGCCTTGACATCCATAAATCTCCAAAATGCCCTTTTCAAGCTGCTCATAAACACATCATAGATCTCCAAAAATGCCACCACACTCACAAGCTGTTGATGGTAGTGAGCCCACAGAGGTTCAGCTCCCTACAGTCAGGAAGTGATGGATGTCTGAGTGAATGTGTGAGTAGTCTGCCAGAAGAGACCGGTGGATATTGGGTTGAGGTTTCCCAGAAGGGTAAACGTAAATGTTATATGGCCTAAAAAGCCTCTTGGAAAAACATTTTTCAACGCTGTAGCTACAGACTACTTTGGTCTCTAACTTTAATTTGCATAGCACAGGGGAATAGTAGCAGGATCGCTTTTCGAAATAATCTTTGTACTGTATTGTGCTACATTAAATTATGTAACAATAAATGATTTGATATCCCAAATAACATTAAGATGGGCTTTTTTATTACTGTAAGCTACATGGATAAGAGATCTACCATTATAGGTTTCTGGCTCTGGCTCTGATATTGAATAGTTGAATACTGTAGGACTTGCACCTTTGAAACCTGTATCTGTATAACAATACAAGTATGTTTGATGGTGAAAAGAGATTTTATTAAAAAGAAAAAACACCCACTATCCAATTCCCTTTCTCTAATTTAGTCATACACTGAATTATTGCGATCAAAATCATTATGCGACCTAGTGGATGGTCCTGAGGTTTATTAGCCTGATCTTTGCTAGCAAGAGCTCCATTGTATAATTGCCTTTAAATGTCAGAAAAATAAGAGCGTAGAGGTGGGCGAGAGCTGCTGCTGCCGCTGCTTTGGGCCAATAGGAAAAATAAATCCAATATTGCAGAGAAGATAGATGCTGAGGAGAAAAGATAGATCTTAACTCAAAAGCTATTACAAGGTCTATTGTTTTTTCAATACTGATGTAAATAACTTTGAGCAGCTTCAAGCGCCATTTTGCATTCCATAATTCATGTTTGTTACAAAGGGAATCAAGAAACAATAACATTATGTATACAACACTTCTCTAGAACAATATTTACACGTTCATAACCAAGACAAATTAGAGGCCAGTAAAAATAATCAGAGATATAGTCATTAAGGTGACAGAGGTTTGAGTAGAAAATGATGGGAATGGGAGTTATATAATATGAGTAATGCTTTGTGCTTTGGGTAAACATGATGGACTCGTCTGTGGTCTTCATTTTAGTTCGGAGCACAGGAAACATAAGCAGGATATGAGATTCAGTCTAGACTGTGGTTTTCTGCTATAAGAGGATTGAGTCTTGGATTTTCAGTCACGTTAACGCAGTTATTTGGTGCCACCCGTGTTAGAATATATCAGACAATACAGTATGGCAGTGTTCTGACCTGCCTCAATGAACCATACTAATGGAATAAATGCTCCAGAGTTTAAACAAATTCCACAGAAAAAGCTTAGTGTGAACACGGACGGGGTTCACAGGGTGATGCGCATCGACGACAAAAAAAATAAAATAAAAAAAAAGACACAAAAACAGGCAGACAGCAAAAACTTCAAACTGATGCTTTCTCTGTTAAGGTCAACCACGGCAGCATACACAAGAATATCCCCAGAAAACACAACAAAACAATCCTGACTGAAAAGGCACTATTTTGTGAAAATATCTAAAGCCAAGGTAGCACCTATAGCTACACAGTTTGCCTTTACTTGGAAAACAACCTCCTTCCCTCTAACAGGTTATGTCTGCTGGACACCAGCTTTGAAAAAGTTTAGAACTGGAAAATACATTTTAAAAGATTGTTTTAAAGGAATGCATGTTTGCCAGACACAGACCGGGGTGAAATGCACTGTAGACACAGCATTGCAGAAATGGTTGAATGTGTTTGAGGGGATGAGTTTTGGCCTGTGGCATCACTGGACTCTAGCTTTTGCTAGGAATTTGGGACATTCATTTCTTTCTGAGATTTAAGCATTATTGTCTCAAACCAACCCCTGACCTTGTCTCCATCCCCCCTTCACTGTCCCGCATCCGACTGAAACATTCATCATCCCCTCATGGGAATGTGGCAGCGGGTAACATAGGCTCTTCTCTATCCCTCAATGAGACAGTAGACATTGAACCATGGGGAGGGTATACGGAGGAAAGAAGATGGGGAACGGGGGGTTTACCAAGCCATTGTTTCAGTCGTGTTCACCAGAGTGAAAGTGAAATGGGCCGTAGGCGTTATGTAAATGGCTTAGGGTTAGGGTTAGGGTTAGGGTGTGTGTGTGTGCTCTTTGTACTGGATGCTGTTATTAATTATAACAAATACCATACATGTATTGGTTCTTCATATGCTTCGTATGTGTTAGTCTGATGAACAAATGCCAACATTATACTCCATATGCATTTTCTTTTTTGCATGATTTAATATCATACATATTCATTCCTTGCTTTGTCTAAATTGAGCTTATTTTCCTTGACATTTTTTAATGTCGACATTATGTGTTCAAATTTCAATGTCAACAAGCATAGGATTATTTCCTAAAATTAACCTGGTGCTCAATCTCTCAGAATAAGAACTAATGAAGACTAGCATACAGTTAGTGAGTTCATACCCAGCATGCCGAGCTGCCTGCCTGCTTGTCTGTTGATCCATCTGTCTCTCTACTCGAGAAAATGGACTCATTTGCTGAGGAGAATTGCATCTGATGTGACAGGTTGAACCCAAGGCAGGCCGTATAGGATACCTAGCGTTGGCTCTTACGCTCACTCCTCACTTCTCCCCCCTAAACTCTCTAAGATGAGAGCGTTCAGCGGCTCTGCGAGCTACTGATGTGTCACAGACAAATCACTGCAGTGAAGTTGACTGGACTCAAGGCTCACTGCCAAAAAAAACCTTAGAACAAAAGAGGGTCTTTGGAGAAGACGAAACAGAATAGAGTTGACTGGTCTCCTTTATTTGCCTCCTCTGCCTCGTAGCCACTTTTACACTCAAAAAGCTTGATCACTCATGTATGCAGGTCAGACAGAGTCAAGCGAATAGTACATGTTTCAGTAGCTAATGCCCTCAAGGACGGGGTGTTAGAAATTACAATTTTTACCAGCTGGTAAGCCTTTTTGATTTTCTCACTTATGCTGTTTTTTTTCCATCTGTCTGCTTCCAGTGTTTGGGTGTAATCACAGAGTTTTAGGCTTCTACACAACTGGACCCTTTGGATTTTTGTGAGTTTATGATTGCCTTTGGCAATGGCACCCGTCTATTTAAAATGTGGAAGAAACATTAAGTTGGACTCTCAAATGGGCACCGTTTCCTGGCTGTGGTCAGTGGGCAACACATGAAAGCATGAGAACAATGGCCCTAGAAATGTAATTTACCAGCAGTACAATGGAGCTTCCTGGACACAGCAATCAAATATTTAAAAAGCAGCCCAATTTCTGTTCTCTCAATAATTAATTACACAATAATTATTTGTCTACATTAATTATCCATTGAGAGCATTGAGCCCATTTTCTACAAATCACATTATGTTTATTGTATTGGCCTAAATATATGACAATCCTAATTACAAGGGGGAAAAAAAATCCTTTAGACCAATACTATATTTTACATCACTATGCACCATTTCCAAAATCTACCACAAGTTTGTAGACAGACCTTTATCCCATTCCATTTTACTGGGACCGGATATGTTTCATTACTTTGGGTTCTTGTTTAGTATCACATGATAACCTCAAAAAAAAAAAGAAATGACATTTCGCCATTGTCAGCCGTCAAGCACCAATCTAGATAAAACACACAACGGTCACAAATAGTGTTGCATCGTATTCCGATGCTACAAAAGTACCCTGCTGTTAAAAACGGTACAATACGGTTAGTATCGGTATTTAAAGAAGGGTAGTGTTTTAATAAGAGCAGTATTTATGAGGTGCATCGATTATAGCCTCGCACTTGCCGTTCTTACCTTTCACAATAAAAGCCTGACGAACATTGCATCACTGGTTATGATAGGGAACTTAAATTCACTCAGAGCATTTCGCTAAGAGGCAACTCAACATAATAGCTTACAGTACTGCTCACACTTATCTCTGCAAGGATTGAACCTTTTCTAAGCAGCATTGTGAACGTGTATGCGTATGGATCTTTATTTTTTTGCTTGTGAGTGCCTTCTACCTGCATGTCTTGCTCAGATATACAAAGCCCCACGGAGGTACCTGTACCCAGGTTTGTCCAGCACAGGAGGAGCAACAGTGTGCGGTCAGCAATACCTGCAGCATTTCACGCCAAGGCCTCTCAGAGCGGCAGAGGCGTCCAGACTGTGTGATTTCCACCTCAGTGGAATTCTACAAGCTCATAGACATGCTCCTGGCCCTGCTGACCACCACCTGTGCAAAGCGACGGCTCACACATACAGTACACACATCAATGAAAAACAAGGCCATATCACAGTAGTCACCTGGCTGAAGACAGACGGAGTAAACAAATCCATCTCTAGCCCATCAGTAAGTGTGGAATTTAAGTTGTAAGTTATGCGTAGGTTTATACATCTGTCCCTGAATGCATGTTTGTGTGTAAATAAAGTGCAAGACTATTTGAATGTATAAGGTCACATTGGTAAAGTTCCAGCATCGCTCAACATTAACACCAGAGTATTGATAACACCATGTTTATCATTCATTGCCCGCAATGTGGGTGTAACTATTGTGTCTCATTGCCATGGAAGTATCATAGGGATGTATTTATTTTTGGACCACATCTCGCCGTTCACTTCAAGATTGCTCTACTCTCTCAAGGACTAAAACAGCCTCTTTGTCATGTGCAGCACAAATTAAAACATGGAATCAATCCCTACCCCCATGTAGGGCTGCACAATATATTGTTTTTTTTATTGCGAAAGACAACCTTAGAACCAGGAAACCATTTTTTGATACTTGCATCATGGTTTAGTCTTTAAAACTCAAGGGGAACAGTATGGTGGAGACGCAGATCGCTTGGACTCATATATATCAGTCAACATTAACACTGTGTAGTACAGATGAAAAAGAAAACAAAAAAAACTATTGGCTGAATAGAAACAGATGGATGGGACAGAAGCTCGAGTGGGAGGCAGTTCTAAATCACTATGTTCTCGTTGCTCTCACCTCCTCCAGTAACAATGAAAAGTCAAAGAAGAGAGCAGAAGATCCTTGGTCATACAGTACTACAGAGACATACCGAATGGATGAGGTAATATAAATGTTCTAAGTATTATGGATTACAGTATCAGCTTCAATCAATCCCTTCCACTACATATTTGAAGGAAGCTTTGTGTCGTGACGCAGGATCATGTAGCTAAAAGTCCACCAGGGAAGATAATCCACTCTCATGTCTGTAAAAGCTGGCAACTCTCCACTATTCTGTGTTCTAGTGGAAATAAAGAGGGCCAGATTTATTGGTATTCAATCACACGCTAAAGCAACGGTCGTTCCCGGTGATTGCTTTCAGGTAAAGGGACTGTCAGGACTTCTGCTTACAGAAGCTCCAAGAGCAGAGGAAATGAAATCACACTAAAGCCAGCTCTGCCTTTTCATCACAATAAAAAGGGGAGCTGGTATTATCGTCTCGCAAGGAAAAGGGAGAGGTGAACTGTCGACGCGTAGTAGACCTGATGTGGTAAAGTGTTGAAAAGGTCAGTGCATCTTCTAGAGTTAAGTCAGGGAGAACAGCTCCAGTGACAATAGAGTAATAGCATTTTTAAGCTTGATCAGACATGTGAACAGCAGAACAATTCTCTTTGGGATTGTGATTTATTTTATCCCTTTCTCTCTTGCTCTTGTTCTTGCCTCCGTATTCATGAGCCAAGGCTTTAACTACGCAGTCTCATTTTTACAATATTTCACAATTCATAGTTGATACTGGTGACTTTGTATGACTTTGTTGCTGCGGTGGACCTAAATTAAAACCAAAAGCTAAACAACAAGCATTAGGGAAAGGCATTATGCTCATTGTAACTCTGAGCTGTAAAGATGATTCAAAAAAATTCATGGCTTAGTGGAATGCAGAGACAAGAGTTGGCAGAGAAAATGGGACTAGAAGCTGTGCTCATTGTATAAACTTGGCATGAACTCTTGGCATAACAAGATTAGCCCTATTTTCACATGAACTGTGTTTTCTGCATTTACAGTGAAATCGTGTAATTCTTAACATTCGGGATGACCTCTAATCTGATTCCACCCTTCGGTCTAAGTTATGCCTTGGCAATAGGCCGGCAGAGGAGAGAGAAGAAGATAAAGGGTCAACATCATCACCAGCAAAGACTGCCCCTGGCATTTTACTATTTGCAATTAGTGTACTATATGTCCTTTTCAGGCTCCGATAGTCAAAAAGCCCTTTAATGAGAATACTGAGTCAATATTTACCTTCCCTGCTCGACTTGTGAGCAGTGACGCCAGAGGATGTGTGTCAATGTGTTTGTGTGTTTATGGAAATATGTGATTAAGTCCTTTTACTGAGAAGGATGGCTGTGAATAAATGCAGCGCTATGTTGTGATGACTGCTGCAAAAGCATGGAAAGACTGAATGATTACAATAATAATTGCAGAATGTGAAACTAAAGTCTGTTTCGTTGCATCGCATTATCGTATCATCATATCATCATATCGTATGTCATTGCGATCAATGCGTGTGTGGTAAAACATTTGTTGTGAAAGTAGGGGAACTGGATGTACAGAGGAGAAAAGGTGAAACATCTTGAGAGACAATCCTATTGTACCTCTCTTTGTTGCTCCTTTTTTGGGATATTTCCATTCCATCTGTCAACTTGCCTGTGAGACGAAGAGAAGCCATGCTGAAAAGCCTCACCCGGGAGGCCTTGCACAAACTGAGACCCACACATACGTCCCCTGATTGCAATTCTACACATTCCCGCTGACACACAATCTACAGGGTGGCGTCACCATGTGCTGCCCCGCGGTACTCACAGTGTGCCCCTCAAGCTGTTCCATTTTCCCTGACAAATATCACCCTGGGCAATCCGTCAAAGACATAAGCCTATTCATAAGGTCTTGGACGATTTTGTAACTACTGCTGCCACATTGTGATGTCACGCAGCGTCTTACTGTTCACCAATTAGCCAAAGTACTCTCTTTACATCTCTGTGCTCTCTGTTTGCTCTATACTGTCATCCTTCCTCTCTTAACAGCTGACCCTCCCCTTTAGGTCCCTTTCTCTACTGCATGATCGATGAGCATCCACCTCTGGCAATTTATGCGTTGCTGGTGCCATTTGTTTATCTCAGCCATCCAGATCAGATATGTTTAGCAATCTTATTTGTGTTATGATCCTTTTACTTTAAAACAAAGCACATGTGCAGAACATGTCCAGTTTAGTCATAGATTAGTCAGTGAGAACAGGAATGGAATGGTGTCAGGATTTTGCCCAAAATCTCTAATTTTCTTCTCCATGCTGTCACAGGACCGGACACATTGTGTAAGTACCAGAGCTCTTCGGTGTGCCTAGTTATTGCAATAGTCTAGCCGAGTGTATAAATAAATAAATAAATAAATAAATAAATAAAGCAGAAGTTTTATACTCGGTGTTGTCACTCAGCTGCGAGGCGGGAGAGCGCTGATGAGCCACAAGCAAAAACAGCTTGCAACTTGAGTGACGGCATTACAGCAGCAGGCACATCAGCAATCAGACCTCATTTCCTAGTAATTTGATGTCACCGGAGCTGTATTAACTCCATAGGTGGTCCCGTCTGTTTGGAAGGCTAAATAAATGTCATGGAACCAACCCGGCTCACAGAAGATCCATAAAGTAATAAATAAATAACACCCTGTTTGTGCAGATATCAGCGGTGATTGCACCTTAGCTTCTTTAGGTCGTGTCCAAAGACCAATTTGAGTCCCACATGTGATCAAGGCCTCTCCTTGACGTACTTGAGTGTAGTGCATGGTATTTTGCACCCGCTTTGACAGTGGCTCAAGTCACACACTTCGTCAGGGCTATGGGGCACGACGGGAGGCATCAGAACCTTCTCTACTCCATCAATATTGTCATATTACAGTAGCAGGGATTTTTGGCTGGCAAAGAGAGGGGAATTGCAGTCATCTTTTGAAGCTCAGCTGGCAAGTGTTTGATTGAAGTGGAACTCCAAGAAGAGGGGAGGGACTGAGGAATGGTGAGAGTCGACAGCTTCTGAGCATTACTCCGGCACCAAATACTCTTCCATGCTTTCACACCTTTTTCCCCCGCGGTCTGTTTGCCACATTTCTACCCCGACTCCCCATGCGTCTCGTTTATGACTCAATGCACAAACAAGTTGTTCCATGAGAGGATGCATGGAGTCGCAAGGATCTCTTATCAGTCACAACACAGTGAGTCATCATTTTTAACAGCAGCTTGAGGTTACAGAGCAAAACTGATTGACAGTTTGCAGCTTCTACCTCTTATTATAGTTTCTTTCTAAACCGTTGCACAAGGAGGTGCGATAAGCCAAGCTTAGGCTTGCTTCTTAAAGTTGAGATTGCAGTAGTCCTCGAAAAGTCCTCAAATTGCTGGACTGCTTAGATACAAACAATGAACACTATGGAGCACTCCCATGAAGGTAAAGGTAAAATAAAACGAAGACCAATTAAAGTGCCGAGACCCACTAATGATGTGCTGCCTCTGACCATGCAGGGTAAGGAGGGGGTTGTGTTTTTCAAGCAAAGCTTTGATGCAATGGCAGAATATGGCCAGACTTAACATGCTAATGCAATATATATATATATATATATATATATATATATATATATATTGCTGGTAATGTGTAGCGAGGGCTTCCAGGTCATGTCATTTAAAATGTGAAGTGAGACGTGATTGGTTGTGTTTACTGGTGACACTTGAAAACTATGGACTCAAAAATGGTTAACAATTTGATTTACACCAAGTTTCTGATCAAGCTCTGTGTGAGTTTAAACCAAAGAGACAAAGCAAGTAACAACCAGCCCCGCATGGAGCATCAACAGATCAAAAGCAGTGTATCCAATATGAGGTGAAAGCATTCAGGCCAGTTAGAACATATAGATACTGCAACTGCTAAGATATCGGATGTAGGCAAGCACAACACTTCAACAGAAAGAATATTGTCAGAACCTGTAATTAAACAATAAAACAATAAACTATAAATATTTTATGTAGTACTCAACATAGTACTGCCAACATGTAGCGTACAATATCCATTGTAAAACTAGGTGTGGGATAGAAATGCATTGCTAAAAATTGGGGTTTTCTTTCATGATTACAAAGTGTTATAATAAAAAACATGTGAGTAATATAGAACATTATCAGAGTTAAACATAAAGCTATATCTGACATAGTCGAGCGTGTTTATGTGCAATCCTGCATCAAAGATATTGCTTATAAAGTTTTATTCCCATGTAACAAAAAAAAAGAAGACATTGCTAAATTGCTGTTAGCCTAGCATCCTAGCATTCATGGCTTTAACTTTTACCAAGACCAATCTTAACAAATGACTGTTATAGTTGCATTGCTTCAGTTTATAAACAGAATATTTAGCAACATAGAGGAAATACTGAAGATTTTTAGGTATTGTCTTGATTATTAGATATTAATCAAAATGACTTAAATTAATTACAAGGTTGCATGAACAAACATTTCTCCAGAGAGGTAAGGTCTCAGTCATCTCACAAATTGCAGGATGCAAGAGCAGATATGGATATGGAACATGTCGAGTGTGCGGCTAATAATACCCGGGTTTATCGCCAAGTTGGTTTTCACATACAAGGAATTTGCCGTGGTTTATTTTTATTTGTCTTTTCTAGTGACTGCAGCCTCTAGGGAGCCGCCTGACTTAATAAACACTGAACACAAATAGTCACGAGAAAAAATCTAAATCAAAATCAAGCCTAATTGCATAAAGCTTTGCACACTGAAAAATCTATGTATATGAACGTTAAAGCCATTGACATACAGTACATAAGGATACTGATACTGCATAGCCAACACAGTAAAAACAAGTCACCAGAGAGCTCCTTCTTGATTTGCTTTGTTGTCACATTAAAAAAGCTGTCTAATGTACTATAGCATGCATTGCAATAAGATGCATGTTGATTTTCTATTCCATTATTATAAAATATCCTCTACAGTCACATACAAGCTGCAGTGACACACCCAGCCCACCTGCGTCTTAAATTACTACCCCATTGCATCATGCAAGTCAACACAGATATGTTTTGAGTGTGCTAAACACTCATTGGCTCCTACTCATTGTGCGCACACACCTACACGTGCGCACATACCTAAAGAGCGGAAGAAAGGAGAACTAAATAGAAATAGAAACACGCGCACGCAATCTCCCCGCGCCGCGCACGCAATCCCCCCTGTCGCACGGTGAGCGCCCCTCCAAAGCAGTAAACCTAGGATAAACACTGGTATTCATATTCACATATGGTGCAAAAAAGAGGAGGAATTAGGGGAATGGGGATTTAAGTATTTGTTACCAGATTTACCTTTTTTTGGAATGCACTGAAGACCAGGTTATGAAAAAGAGAGGATCAGAAACAGTTTCTTTAGAGTTTAGATTATTGTGGTTGTTCCTTCATTCTTAACGACAGAAGTAAGAAGAACCATAAGACCAAGACATAAGATGATAGCATGGCAAGAGAAAATGAGATAAGCGTGTATCAAAACATCCTTGATTAAAGTATGAAGAATTGAGGAATATTTGGCACCCATGCCTAAATAGTGGATTTCTGCTTTGCTGTCTGTTCAAGGAAGATGGGAGTCAATCAATCAAAATCAATCAATCAAAAGGAGAATGGAGGCCTCGTAGCCTTTGAACCTGGGATTGTTCAACCTGCAAAAAGCTATCACTACACAGTCGAGAGTAGAATAGTGAGATGGCGATGGGTAAAGGGTGAGCAGAAAGGGGTAAAGGGTGAGCAGAAAGGGGTAAAGGGTGAGCAAAAAGGGGTCAAATAAGCTCTGCTGAAATGTAATTTAGTAGCAGTAGTTTATAGTACATGCAAAAAATGCCTTACAACCTTATATACGGTTGTTGAATAGGTTTCTTTAGAGATTTCCTAGTTACTTTTAAAATGATGCGCCTTAACTACTACTTATTAGAGATTATTTGTGGGTTCTATGTTTTATTAGTAAGTTTCAATACTTGAGCAATATTCTGCATTTATTTTGTTTTCTTAGTCTTTATTTAGTTATAAAGCCTATATTATGGTATGTTACTTATTTATTTATTCTCATTCATTTACTATGCACTAACTAACCGACTCCCTTTGGATACAAGTACACTATAATCAAGTCTGTAATTACTTTTATTACCATTGTGACTTGAGGGGGACAATTGTACCACTGGAACTTCTAACAATGAGTCAAATATTTCCCTAGTCTTTCCATCTGTGCCTGTTACCAACCAACAAAACTGAAAATGAGTGAATTGCTTTTTGGGTAGGTAGAAGAAGGGAGGGAAAGAGAGCCATAAAAAGAAGAAGATAACGACAGCTTCTTTACAAACACCAAGTCCCAACAGCACACAGCAGCAGCAGAGCTGTAACAGTAGCGTTGATAAATGCCAACAACATTTCAGCAATCCGATCCAATGGACACTTGAAGCATGGAGGAGTCAGTAGACTTCAGTGTAGGCTGGTGAAGGCAAAAAGACAGGCAAACGAGTCGGGTTCTGTCCTTACAGCCGGACGTATTGCTGATAAGGTTATCTCTTGAACCTCTTCTCGCGGCCTAACGAGGTACAGCCCCCTCCTTAGGCACTATTTATTTATGTATATAGGACAAGTTAATTGGGCAGTCAATTATCAGGCAGTGAGAATGAGATGTGGGAAACGCTGATAGGACTATAACTGCTGAGATTTCGTCACCTTCCGTAAAGGTGAGAGAATGTCTTACTTATGTACAACAGGAAGAAACAGGGTGAAAGTGAAATAATTAATGCGCAACGCAGCTGTATGAACTGAAATAAAGCCTAGATATTGTGCCAATGAAAGTTTGTCTTATTTACAGGAATTACGACATATTCAGAATTGAAAAGTTTAAATTGGCTTCATGTGGCCTTTTTGAACTGCATACCTATTTTAAATTACAGCTCTCTGTTTAATTTAAAACAAATTCATATGATATTTACTATATCAATGAAGAGTATATCAATATCAAGTTCAAGGGTGTGAAGGTTTTTCTTGCGTCACAGCTTGAGACAAGCAAAGGTAGTTATTTTCAACATCACATTTAATCTCACCTTTCTAGCATTAGCTAAAAATGATGTAGAGCTGCATCATATAAAATGCCACGTTCATGGATGGTGTGGTGTTAAGGGGGATGTCGAGCCCTTATAGTTCATAAATCACACCAGCTGATAAACACAGATTACTATGGTCTGTTGGTGAAAAATAGCAACTGTGTGAAAACATCTCCACAATCTATGACAAGACTAACCAACCCGAACCCTAACCAACATATGGTGCAACTGTATCACTCATTCTGACCTAGGGATGTAGCAAGAACCGATACTTTGGTACCAAGTTCAGGCCAAAATACAGAAAATGTGCAACTAACTGTGTCCCATTGATGCATTAAAATCTGAGAGGAAATAAGAAATGCTAAATCGTTTCTGCTCATCAGTTCCTAAAGCACACGAGTCTGGCAATGCTGCCCTGGAACGCAGGTTTTCTCCTCTGCTCCCTCTCCCCCTAACAGCTGTTTGCTGTCAGCACATCCACCTTTCTCTCTTTCGTGCCATCAAACTTTCGATCTGCACACAGTATGCACACACTTAACTTTTTGTGATTATTTATTCATTAAACCCATTATCGTCCAGGGGACGCCCACTATTTTCCCCCTGACATTGCTACAATGTAAAGAAAACCGATGTGTTTTAATATGGGCAGGAGGAGAGCGAGTTAACATTAGCTGTAAGCTCATAGCAGCCTGAATCGAAGGTGGTATTGACTTGCAGGAGTTTGTGTCGGGGCTCTATTCAGTAAAAATGCGTATTGGGCAAAAAGTAAAGTATAACGTTATCATGATGCGTTCAAAAGTAATCTTGTGAAATATAGTTTTTGGCGATGTATCAAAGTTTAGAGTTGAAAGGTTACAGATATAAAACAAGATATTGGAGAGGTAACAATAACCTGTTAAAATTACCTAACAAAAAATATGTTATTCAAATGTGAAAAGGAGTGCAGGTTGAATTACATCATTTATTGTTTGTTTTTTACCTAGGTATGGAATTGGCATAGATAGTTGTGGAATTTCACTGGTATTGGTATTGACTACTGAATGTTTGGTATTGTGACATCCCTATTCTGACCATGGTGTAACTTAATCACTCAATAACTTTAAAACTCACTCAGTGACAGACTTTCGCAATTATAGGGCTGGCCCCTGCTCAGCCAGAAAGGACAGCAAATGTCTGAAGCTGAGCGTAGCTTTGTCTCTCACTCTCTCACTCTTCAGCTACAGGCTCACTTGAGGTCACAGCTTCTTTCTATAAGGTGGTGGGGGACTGCCTTCTCGAAATGCAGGGTCGGTTAACTGCAAGGGCCCTCAAGGAGCCAGGTTTCTGCTTAATTCGGACATATATATGATTAAAGGTGATGATGAAATTGAATTAGTGAAGAGTGAGTAGTAATGAGCTAAGCAGCTGTTTTTTGAACACTTCTCTATATGCTGCTGCCAAGTGGAAAAGGGCTGCTGCATCAATCTTTTTTCCTTATAAATGGAGATGTAGTGTTTATTCCACTGCCAGAGAGCAGGCAGAAAATGTGGACAGATAACATCCAATTTTCTCAGATAAAATGTCCTGTCACACGCTAAAAGAGAGAACTAAATTCACACTTTGATTAGGTTATGGAAGAATATTTTTCAAATGTAAACCAAAGCTGACTGCTGATTATCTCCCAAAAGTGTAATCAATATAATACAGCATTACTATGAATATTACATTTAATACCTGAATATTCATGAATCTAATTAACATGAAAATGATATACATTACTGATATCGCTAATCAGAATCATTATGCCAACTCCTGGTTATTACACAATATCTACACAGGCTTCGCAGTGAAAGCAGCCCAGCAGCACAGCAGCAGCTTCAGTCCTCTGTCAGTGTCAATACAGAATGTGTTCAAGCACAGTACTGTGTGTAGGCCACATTAACATAAAAACTAGCTTCAGGATGCAGGTGTATAGAGCACGGATGAAATGCAAGTGGTTAGTGCAGCATGGGTAGACAGCTAATTAACAAAAAATAGAACACATGAGACAGATGAGTGAAAAACATGGCTGAAACGTCTCAAGTGAAGACATGCGTATATACTGGAATGAGAAGTATGATTTTAAAGAATAACTTATGATGTGTTTTTTGGTGTCCTCCAGTAGTTTGACTTCTCACCTTGCTGCAGCGATGTACAGGTGCACTTCAGGACCTAGTAGCATCACTATTGGCTGTGGTTATAGGTAGAACAGTGTTGTCGGAAGGGGAATCGGGTTTGAAACTTTTAACCAGAGAGCAGAGAGACATTGACTTTTCAGCCTGATGTTGTGTTACTCTTTAACTAAATAACTCCAAAGCATCTGACCTTCTAAAATCAATATGAAAGTAATTAAATTCACTGAATTAATTTGCAAAATTGATACAGTGAAATGGCCACAGAGCTCAATAAGGTCAATATATGTTAATTTTAGGCTAATTGAGTCCAGTTAAAAAAGTGTCTCATATGGAAAATATTTATCAAATATTTCTTTGGCCAGACGGATTTGTTGTTTTCATGTAATTCTAATGAGGTGAATGGCTACTGAGCATCTACCGTTTCAAACAGCTTAAAACGGTAGACAGTCTGTCAAGTCAGCTGCATACGGCAATTAAAGGGTCAAAAATGTAAACGACATGCAGAATAACTTTAAAGTCAGGCGCAAATTTAGCCGCATGGCAACCTGAAAGCCTATTCATAGTTAAATGAGTAAATTCATATATTAATATCACAGCATTCATTTTCACAAATGAATTTAACCTCTAATTACCCTGACTTGAGATCTCATAACGGCAGGGTCAGCATCAATTATAAAAACAATGGCCCACAGAGGCATAGAGTAGCTTTAATTACAATCCCTAATGGAAAAAGGCCTGCCTATAACTACTTCAAAATGCAAGCCAATGGGAAAATAATCTATGATTGTAGCAGGAAAGGTGCATATACATACACACAAACATTCAGCTCATGCATTTTTCAGGTAGCATCTATGTTTGCTTCTCTGTGAGCAGCCAATGTAATATTTGTGAGGTAAAATCTGAATTTTGTCAGTTCAAATCTACAGGCCGACTGTGATATTCACCTTCAACCTTCATCCTTTCTGAAGAAACTTGCACTTCACCAGAACAATATTAACGAAATGAGCCAAAAGAAAAGATAGTGAAACCTGTCAGTGCCAAGTATGGATGGAGGGTGCTAACAACTGAGTGAGATCACTGGTATTCAAATGAAAGCAACAGGAGATACAGACTCTACAAAGAGAGCAGTTGGATCAAAAACTGTGCTTGAGGGAGATGAGATGGCGCAACCTCCTTGAATTACAAATCCTCAGCTGTCATATTAAATGTTCAGACTTTACTGATTCCACTTTGGGTTGACATCCACCATTACAAAAGGATTTCAAAAGTCTGGAAGACAACACATATTAACTAATTACACCTTTGTGGCTAATGCATTCCATTTCATTGATTTGACCAAACTGCGCTACAGGCTGTCAAAGTGTGGATGTTGAATATTCAGTTTTTGAGAAGATTAATGTAACACAATGTGATAAAGATCACATGGTTAAAGTGCGGCCCTTTTGCTTTCCATCTCTGCTCAAGTCAGACATTGAAAGCAATTTCTTTGTGACAAACTCCATTCTCTCTTGGTATGCTCTAATGTGTACACCAAAGCCTCCCACTACCAAAGCCTAGTATTCGTGAGCATATAGCAGCTATCAGTAATAGGGCGGTGGAGAGAACCAACAATTTCTCTGATTGCTACACTCTCTCACCGTCTCGTCCAATGTTTTTGTTGTACTGTACGTGTTATATTTCTTTATTTGTTGTCATTAATAAATGGAATTTTTTTCCCCTCTTTTTTTTCAAACCTTCATTGTTATACAGCATAGCCAACATTAGTCGTGGTCATCGATCTCTGAGAAATAATAAACGTTTAATAAATGTGTTTTAGTGTAACCGGTCAATTTGAAATGTTTTTTTTTTAGTTTTGCTTTTTTCATTTGGGATTTGAGGGATGATTTAGCTTCTCAACAGTTTTGTCCATTAGTGATACATTACACTGGTTCAATCATCCATTTGTGTCCTTGTTTTGTCATTGAATAACAAAGAATATCATCTTAACCCCACAGCAGAATACTACACAAAATAGTTTACAATGATTTTACATATCACCCTCTTTTCTTTCTTAAGAGCCGGCTGGCGGATAGGTGCTTTTCACTTGTCCTGCAATTTTGTACAATTATCTTTTTTTTTTCTTCTGTAAAAGCCCATTAGCTATTGTCTTGGACGGTTTTCTAGAGAGAACAAGAGCACAAGAGAGATGCAAGACGGATCAGACCATGGAGCAAAAATCCTAGCAACAGACTATGTCTAAGACCGTTTTTGGTCTAACCAAAGTAGAACTACACACCATGACCATGTTTGGATCGACTTTCTCCGCTATAAAAATGATTAAAATCAAGTATTGATCCAGATTGACCAATGATTGACCGATCTGTCTGCATGTCAAAACTGTTGAAATTATATGTACATTTACATTGTTGATATAGACGTAGGGGTATGCTATAAGATTGCAATTTAGAAATTATGACGTTAGAACTTTTGCTGGAAGGGACATTTTCTCCACCGAACTTTAGTATTTTAATTGAATAACAAGACACATGAATATATTGCAAGTGCCACATTTAAAAATGTTCCCATGAAATGATGCGTTCTTCCTCTGAACAGGCAGCAGGCATTCAAAAATAACCTTTCATTTGACATGGCTCCTTCACCACAGAGCTAACACAGCGAGACATTAAGTTGTTAGTCGAGACATCTAAAGGGTCTTAAAACCAACGAAAAGAGAGCGATTCCTACCAATGTGTTAGATAAAAGGAATAAATACACCACTGCACTGGAAGTCAGCTATAATGACCCTATTAACAGCCCTTAATCCAAAGAACATCTCTGAAAATAAATTAACACGAAGCAAATTAATATCTTCAAGCCGTCTTTCTCATCCTTGCTCTCCTCTCTATTTCTCACTGTTGATCGGCCATTGTTCTCTTCATGATTTCCTCTTGTTCCGTTTGTCTGCTCCTTACCTCTATCTCCATTCCCTCCCTCTATCTTACCCTCTCTCTCTCTTTCCATTTCAAAAGGACAAATGTTTCCTGCAGTCACTGTAGCACTGCATTGGTATTCTGCTCTCAATTTAGCCAAGAGCCACGCAGCGGTATCTGCTTCCAGCAACCACAGAGCAATCTGACACAGAGCTCATAGAGAGATGGAGAAAAGGCTTGAAGAGTTAAAAGGAATTGAGAAAAATTAAAGAGAGACACCGAAAAAAAGAGAGCGAGACAGACAGAACTATATGGCTGTCCAGCAGTGACATCATTTGCTGTACTATAGGGTCTCTAGCTCATTCACAAGAAATGAATGATTCTGCTTTTGTTTGCCTTTTTCAGAGAGCAAAAAAACTGTTCTAGACTTTCTACATCAAAACAACTTAAATGCTTTAATCAAAGTCTTGGCTGCATGCTGATTGTATTATTATAACTTCAGATGTATCAAAAGCAATACTAAAAAAGAAAACTAAATATTTAGTTTGGGTTGATTTATTTTCAGCTCTCGGAAAAGCTTATCTCTGGATGCCACAAAAACGCAAGACTTCAAACAATTGGGACATAACTGCTGGTAAAGCGGTTATCTACCTTTTGAAGATGCAGTAATTACAAGGTATTTCATCATACAGGACAAGGTAGGAGCTACTGAGTCTATCGATTATTATGGATTACACGATGCAATATTAATATGTATATATGATGGCAAAAAGTAGGTAATCTCGGATGATCAACACAGAGCCAGCTATTTCTGATGGCTGCAGAGGGAATGAGAGAATTCACAAACAAGGTGAGCAGACAGTTTGAAAGAAAGAGAGGAGTGAGATAAATGCAGGGGGAGGAGAGGCAGCAGTAGGAAGTGCTGACAGCGGGTAAAGGTGAAAGAGAGATAAGTGGAATAAGGGAGTGAACTCGGGAGAGATGGAGTGGGGGAGAGAGGTGGAGAGAGATGGAAAGCCCAGATAGTGTTGAGGAGAGAAGGTAGGGGGCGGGTGAAGGAAATGCTGCAGGACGAAGAGATGGATAAACGTAAAGCAGAGGGAAAGACCATAGATATGGAAATGGGATGTGTCAGTAAAGGAGGGAGCCAGAGGTGTAAAACGGAACAGAGTTTGACATGAGCTGACAGCACAGAAGCACATCCCAAGAGCAAATGAAGGCAAGAGCAGGGTGCATGCCTGAGACAATAGGCTTGGAAAGAAAGAAATAAAGACGACAGAGAAAGAATAAAGAAAGGAAGAAATCCCGACAGACAAACAGCAGGAAATAAAGCCGGTTGAAAAGCGGACCTATAATGTGTGATTTTGCATTTGAAATATTCTGTTTAGATATACAGCACCTTTTGATGTTAAGTATTGTTTTAAAAAACATAATCCCAGCCACATTCAAAATGCAATGTCTAAATATTTTGTAGGAGTCAAATAATCCCTAAAAATGTATTTTGTTTTTTCAATCTTTCAAACAATGAATCTTCTTAAAAATAATCTTTGACAATAGAAGACTGAAAATTTCAATGTGCCTGCTGTTTCAGAAAGCACCATCATCTAAGCCCTCTCTGAGTGTATACCTCAACTATTAAACTCCACCAAAGCACAGAGCTCCTACTGGCTCACACCAAAGAAACGAGCCACTTGTGACTTCACTGCAAGAGACTTGGAAAAGGTCAAGAAGAGACTATTTTAGTATAATTTATACACATCAGAACTGCACAACTTGCAATACTATGCAGAACAGCATACCACTCTCCCTTTTTAAGACTGAATTGCTACAAAGTGACCCCCAAAAGCCCAAAGGTAAGGGCTAAATCTCCAACACCTCATGACACTACGGATTTTGAGGAACGAAGCAAACAGTGGATATTTTCACCTACAACAGATACAACAGCAGGTACAGTATGATGGTTCCTTACCTTCCTTGCAGTACTTCCCCTTGAAGCGGGTGTGGATGCAGTCACAGTGAACTTCTCCAAACTGAATAGAGCAAAACCCTCCATTGAAGCACGGATTCTGTTTGGTGCAGAGGTACTCCAGGTCGCTCTGAATGCCTTGGCTATTTAACAAAGTAGGAGGCATATCCCCCACCTTCAGATTGGAGATCAAGCCCTGGAAGGGTGGCTCGTACTTCACTGTGCTAGACGTCAGTGCAGAGAGACGCACGTCAGGTGGGATGCCGCCCACAAACAGGTCACTGACCACTGCCATCTCCTTTCTCTTGGACTTGACCTCAGCCACTTTTGTCTCACCATCAACCATCAGGAGGGTCTCACGGAAGTTGCGGGTGAGCAAGACCATGTGCCAGCGGTCATCATTCACCTGTGTCTCCATGTGCAACGTGGCCGGCTCGGCACAGTGGATGGCAAAGCGCAGCTGGAGGCGCCCGCCAGCAATCAGAAGCTCCAAGAAGTCACAGTTGCCGCCATCATCCAGGTAGAGTACTAAGGCTTTGCTGATGTTGGTCTTGAGACTGAAGCTCAGCTCACCCACTGATCCAGCTTCCCAGCGTCCGTAGCGTGCCCACTGACCAGGCGCCCCACCAAATTCCAGCATCTTTACTGTAGTAAGCAGGCTGAAGAGGGCCATAGGCCACAGGGGCCAACACAGGAATCTTAACCCCCTTTTCATGCTCAAAGTTCCCAAATTTCCCCTTCACTACTTGATGCCTTATAGGTCTAATGCACCCTAGCGGCTTTGATGTGGCTAACAGATTTAAAATGTAATCAAAAAGTATTATATAGATGTTACTGAACTGGGATATCAAGCTCACTGGGTAAAATAATCCTCACAGGGGCCCTACTCCAATTTTCTTGACGAATCAGCAGTTTGTTCCTTTTCTTTCTGATGCTGTAATTCTTGTCCTTATCCTGACTCTCTCCTTCGTCTCTCCATCAGTTGGTGCCTCTGGGACTTGAAGGAAAGGAATGAGGAATAGCGGAAAAGTAAAAGAGGGGGGGAATATGATAATTTCAACACAGCAGTTTCTTCAAAAGCCTCTTGGTCTGTCCTGGGCCGAAAATAGAATCTTAGTCTCTGGAATCCAGATCTCAGTGCAGTTTTCAGGAAATCTGAGCCGCCGCCAAAAGCTTCAGGGGAGAGTTATCCGATTCTGATCTTTCTTTAAGGGGAGTGCAAATATAAGAAAATGAGCAAAAGAGTGAGGGAGGCGTGGAGGAGACCGATATCAGAGTCTGCTGGTGTCTGCTCGAGCATACGATGCGTTCATGGTTTCAGCGTAAACCCATTCTTCTCCTGAAATGAAAGGACTACAAAGCTTTACGCAGGAATGGGTCCCATCATTAGTGTCGCAGGTGGGGATCTGGAAGAAACATATAAAAAAACAAATGTAAATGTTATATATAAACGCATTACAGTGCATTCATCCAAACTACAGAATACAACATTTAAAATGTTGTATTACATTGTGATCCATTCCAAGTTAAGTATATAACAATTATTAATTTTCCATGCTATTTAATCTGTTTTATCTTCCATCTTCTTTGCCTGGAGTTTTCTTTCGCCTGCAGTTTCAGACACCATGTACTTTATATACAAATCCCTTCGGTCTATTCAGTTGAAAGGCAACACTTCAAAAAACAAGTTTGTCTACAGTCAAGCGGTAAATAAGCTTTCTGAGTTTTGCATGGCGCCATACTTCCCAGAGAAGGCCTGAGCAATATGAATGTCTTATTTCATCTGCTCCCTCTCAGTCAAGCCGATAGATATGTCAAGCAATGTACTGAACCTTAACAAAAAGGGTTTCATATGCAGTGAAGATACCTGTCATCCATACGCACTTTTTGGTCAATCAACAATAGAAAATATTTAATCTCTCACACACACACACACACACACACACACACACACACACACACACACACACACACACACACACACACACACACACACACACACACACACAGCTGCAGAGTCAATAGCTGTCTGAACAGCCAGTCTTGACCCTGGGGCTCGGCCTAATCCCTAGCCATTATTTCCTGAGTGAGATCTAATTTCCATCACAAACAGTCTACAATTAAAGCTAGGCTCACCCCTGCTCTTGCTCTCTTGTGCCATCCTGGCTGGCTTCAAAGTGACAACAGCGATGACGCTAGCATAAAAGCAGGGTAGTGGGAGAAATACACACACAGCGAGAGAGAGAGACAGAGAGAGAGACAGAGAGAGACAGAGAGAGAACGAGAGAGAGAGAGAGAGAGAGAGAGAGAGAGAGAGAGAGAGAGAGGCTGCATAATCATGATCTGACGGGCAAGCTTAACATCGTCTTCTGTTTCTCACAGCTATGTCTGTCCCCTCTGTCCTCGCTACACTTACTCCATCGATGTTAAGCTCGCCCGTCAGATCATGATTATGCAGCCTCTCTCTCTCTCTCTCTCTCTCTCTCTCTCTCTCTTAAGGTCTTGGTGATGTTCATATTGGTAACCAAAAGAAATGGATGCTGCCTTCAGATGGAACTTGTGAAGTTGTATTTTCAACATGGGAAGCACAGTGCACATCATGCTTGGCATTCAAGCGTTTTAGGTTCGAAGAAAATTTGCTGAGGTAACGGACAGCAAAACTGTTCGGTGCATCGTTCTAAAAATACAAAAATCTGTAGCAATGCATTTCAACTCGTACAAAACAGAGTGCAAAAAGACAGGAAAAACACTGGCAGGTAGATGACCTAATGTTTTTGCCATTTTATTACTAGCAACCTTACATTTCAGATGTGATATATTCATGTGTTGAGTGTATGGCTTCCTTACTACGTCTGTAGAACCATGCGTTATGCCTCATGATTCCTACTCCTTCACATAATCTTATGTGTCCTTATCTAGAACTAAGAACACATGACTTAGTGTATGTAGGACTTTTGTTAAATGTAAGACGCTGTCAGACAAAATGTCTAGTCTTTTAATATGCGGCAGACGCAACATGCCTCTAGGAGAGGAGTGAAAAAAAACGGGGCTGGTTTATTTTGGTCTCCGAGTGACAGAGCCTGATCTGCATGTGTGCACACGTTCTTCTCTCGTTTGCACACACACGCTACATGTATATATGTATGCTACTGTTAATTAAAAGGCATAATTCACAGGATTCATTAGCAGTTGTGAGAAGAAATGTCCTGTTCTGACAAGCACCCTGCTTAGAGCACATTTCGGTAGGTTATGTACTGTACATTTACATAGTATATGTACACCTAATTATACTAATCGCAAAAATGTACATGTACCCATATACTAGCAGTACACACAAAGATCATGACAGTGTTTTAATAGCCATTATGAACATCCCCAAAAAACTTGATAAAACCCCTTAACACATTGGGACGAAAAGAATTGCATTTTGTGAACAATTTGAGAGCTTATGCTTGCCATTCTTTTAACCACATCTGTGTCCCTTATGGGTAAATAGATTTGAAATATTCCCTGGCCAAATTGAATATTCATTGAGTTATTTCTGTCTGTTTGGGGACAGAAGCAGAGTTTCCTGCTCTTTTCACAGTGTTGCGTTTATGATGGTTTACTATGTTGAGTTTCCGTGTATCCTCCATGCATTGTGTTGCTAGTTATTAGGGGCTATTGGCCCGCTCGCCTGATGGTACCATTAAATCCCAAGGACACTGAGGAAACATAACAAGCCTCAAGAGATAACTAGCGCTCTGAGGGTTGTGCTGTGTGTGCTGTGGTTGTGATTGATTCTAGTTGTGTGTGCAGCTGTCTGCATTCAGCAAAGCAACTCTCCTTGTACGACAGCACATGTTCATCTGGACTGTGTATACTCAGTGTTTGTGTGTCTATATCTATGCCTGCATTTGGGGTTAGGATTTTTTTAACAGTTGTAGTCCACAATGTCTTCTCTGCAGCATTGTTTTACAAATGACATGTACGATCCAGCTTCAGTCAGTCTGTTATTCTCATTTTCAAAAATAACATGTTTGCCATTTTCTTTTACTCCCAACTGCTAGCGTTACATCCATCTGCCTCAAGTCTTTCTTCAAGAAAAAAGGACAGCTGTCTTGCTCAGTGCTTGACTAAGCTGTGCGACTTGACTGAAAGAGCAATCTGTACCCAGCTTCATACACCCTGACCCGTCTTCTTGTCCAAGTGAAGCTCTGCAACCCTTAGGATAACTGCATGGTCATGTGAGCCACCACCGACCCATTTCCTCTCACATCACCCCATGGGGAATGTTGGCACAATCTTGACAGAAAGTCTGCTCAAACTCTTCAAGAGTCATTGGCCACATCCACACAGCAGTGGAAACTGTCCCATTTATTATTTGTATTCCATCACTTAAAAATTGCATTTTTTATATTCTGAGCCACAAAATGTTCTGTACTTATTTATCAAAATGCTCTAATTCATTCAACAGGGGGTCGCAAAAGTGTTTGTAGATAAAGCATTTATTTATTTTATTATAATTTTATTTGCTTTGCGCATTCACATTCCCTCCTCTGCTGTGTTTCGTGAGGACACACACCTACAGTCAGAGACAGAGCGGAGGAAAGGAGAGGGGTAAACTAAAATCGTGCCACTACTAAAATTGAGCTACTTGATTTTCACGCTTGCAGAAGCTTAGCTAAGGTAGCAATAGCGAGGAGACAAGACAGTAATGGAAATAAACTTAAATCTTAACAATTTGATTAGCATCTGAGGAGGCACATACAATAACCAAAGTATGGAAAACATTTGCACATTTTGGCGTTTAGTGTGGCCGAATGTCTTCAGATTCGCCACATACTAGACTACACCTGTTGTGTGAAGCTGTGCCAGGCTTTCATCTTCCTCCCTTCCTCCGCAAACATTCAGCTCACAAACATTCAGGTGAAGTCTGGTTTGAATACTTCGCTGCCCACCAGTGTTACACAGAGTTCAATGTTGCACATATTTTCCTCCTTAGGGGCAACACCAGATTTAGAATTGTAAATATGACACTGAAACACTTTAAATGTAATAAAAACGTGAAGCGTAGGCAATATTTATACAGTACAATATTCTAGACAGAGGATAATAGAGGTGGAGCTCGCACAAATATTTACACATGCAAATAGTTTTACTATGCACAAATACACCTACACGCATGCATTATACAGTTTACACATGCAAACTAACACTAACACACTCACACACACACACACACACACGCAGGAGCCATTACTTCTGGCCTGTGAGAAGCTCAGCAGTGTACCATCAGTCAGCATGAGGCTGCTGCTGCCGCTGCTGTGCTCTAATTAACCAGAGCGGCACGCTGAGCCATCTTTAATATTCTTGGTCAAGATATAGAACAAGGATTTCAAACAAGAAGTGGTTGGAGAGGAAGCAGAAAGGAAAAACATGGGAAGATAAAACATTTACGAGACGATAATGAGAGTCAACAGTTATCCCTGTGAGTATTTAAACAAATACGTTTTCTGTGTGACATTGGAGTCAAGAGGAAAGCATTTTACATTTCTAAAATGAGGCTTATTACTGATAGGTGATGAAGTTTGACATATTTCATGAATGAAGGATTGTTGTTTACACTTTGTGCTTCTATGTTAAAATACTGTGTAGGAGTTTCTTTCCCAACTAGCAACTGAATGTCTGACATCACTAAAATGTGGCTCTAGGATGGAGAGACATATTTATTACTCAGGGATTGAGCAAAGGAGGAATTACAAAGACTCATATAATGTAGGTGTGTTCTTTTTTTACAAAGAAGAAATGAAGAAGACTGAGCACCGTAGAGAGGAATAAAATAAAATAAGAACTAATCAGTATTGTGAAAGCAGACCTCCACGACAGTCATGGAGCGTGTGTGATAACAGAGGTGAGCGGGCCTTTATTCTACATCAGACTACAGTCTTTGATCAGCCTCGTCAGTGCTAAGCCTCTTGTGACTAGCTCTGGCTGTTAGTGCTAACTGCATTTAGCTCTGATGAGGAGATGGTAATGAAACAGATCAAGGGCTTTAGCCTGTACGAATAATAATGACTTTAGCGGGACTCCTTGTTGCTCCTTTTGCCGCAACACCTTGACAGGCTAAATCATAGGGAGTCATACAGGGTGAGTTAGCGAAAGAAAATCACACTTAAACATACTGTATATTCTGTAGCTTACTTTAGACTCTACTTGGTTCTGCAATAATAGGTCACCCAAATGTTACCTTTATCATGTCCATCAATAATCACTGACTGTAATAATAACAAAAGCTTTTTAAGGGGATACTGAGTGGAAGAGGTTTTTTTCAACTTGTCTGGCTAGTCTGAGATCAATCACAGACACAACACACAGTGGACTTGCCTCCGTGGACACATAAAGGACAGACATGGACACATGGAGACACACACAGCAACACATGCTGCATCATGTAGGCCAGTGACACCAGAGGTGAAAAGGAGCAGACCTCTCAGTGTTACAGAGTCACGTTACTCGAAGACATCTATATACTCATGATCAATATAACAAAATGGCCAACAAAGGGATAGAAAAATGGGGGGGGGGGGGGGTGAGAGTATGAGGGAGATATGTGAGAGAGAAAAAAAACAGAACGATGATGTCAGAGGCACTTAGCCTGCGATGCTACTTGAGACGCAGTCACGCAGCAACACATGCACTCACGCACACATCATCCTCCACGCAACGGCCAATAAATCTGTGTCCCATCAGCCAGCTTCATCATACTGCAGTGTTATGTTCATCATGTCGTGAGACAGAGGGAGAGAAAGACTGACAGTAAGCTTGTGCACACATTCTGTAACATCAGAGTATGGCTGCCTGCTCATCCAAACTCTAAATATGTTCTTGCTTGTCCTTCCGTCCTCCCCATTTGACACTATCCTCCTCATAATGCCTCTCATTTCCCATCACGTCTCTCCCTCCCCACACTCCCTCATTCTTTATCTCCCTCTTTCAAATTATACAGCCATTCATCACCATCCCACTTTGGTACCACCTACTTCCAACCTTTCAAAAGTGCAAGATCTTGTGGACTACAGGTGCAGCCGCCGTGTTAATCCAAACAAATCTGACTTAAGTGCATACTTAAGCGGAATGCATTGGGGTTTTGTTTGCGCCCCGGGTTAAGCTCTGTCATGTTATCAATGTGTGTGGTGGTGATAGTGGTGCCAGATGTGTTCCACTGGAGTATAGAGGGTGAAAATGGTTTTACCTTCAGTACCTGGAGGGGTTAATTATTGTGTCTGTGTGTGCGGTATATGTGTACGTACAGGAGCATCAATCAGCGCCAAAGGTGATGCAGATGCAAGTGTAATTCAGAGGCAGCTCTGGGCAGCTACAGTATGTTTACAGTAAAAAAGTTTAGATATCTGTAAGTGCTTTTTTCCTCCTCTTTCGTTGAGTGAGATACTGAACCGCTACCTGTTCAACCGTTATAAGTTGCTTTGCATGCGTGAAATGTAAAATGTTTGCTGGGGGCTTGTGGGAATGTGGGCGAGAGTGAGTGTGTGTGTATGTGTGTGTGTGTGTGTGTGTGTGTGTGTGTGTGTGTGTGTGTGTGTGTGTGTGTGGTGTAGTGTAGTGTAGTGTAGTGTAGTGTAGTGTAGTGTATACCCAGCAGCATGTGTGTGGCTGCCTTGGTGCCTGAAGATGTTTTGGTAGGAAGCACAGCGCTCACTGGCCAGGCCTCCAGACTCTCCCGTTCCAATTAACCAGCCCAGCAGCCTGCAGCTCTACTGGCCTTATCTCAGAGAAAGACAGAGACGAAGAGAGAGGGCAGGAGGGAGTGCTAGAGTGAGACAGGACGTAGGAAAGACAGTAGCAATAGAAAGAAGAAAGTAAGGCTTGAGAAAACGAGAAGAGGAGAGACAGAATAAAAGGAGAACTAGCTTCTCAGTCATGTGGCCAGGCGGTCCTTGCTAACTATCTTCCAACCACTTTTACACACCGTTTGCTTCCCTCCCTCCTTCATCTTCTCTCCATCAGACGAGGTAGAACTATCTCGGTATGAAACAAAGACCTGCCGGCGCCTCAGTGAGAGGGCCGAGGAACTGATAGTGTGCAGGTGACAAAAGGTATTGTGTCTATTTTAGGAAGAAAACATTGTGCTGTCAATATAGCCAACAGGGATTTCTATAGCTATTGTTAACTAGAGGGTGGAAAAAGGCCACTCATTCAGCAGCAGTCACTTGTTGTATGCTAGGTTTCATAATGGCCAAAAACCTCTGAAATGTCAAACCTTAGTTAATCTAAGGAGGAAATGTATTGCACTGCAAAAGAGAACCAAAAGTGCTAATTGATTTAATACAAAGGAAAATAGCTGGTCTTAAAATGTGCTCATTTATAAGGATTTATAAAGCTTTATTCTGAATAGATCATTTGTGCTCATTGCGTAATAAAAAAAGATCAAATGTGTTGATAAACCAGGGGAGTAACACAGATGTGAAAAAGCATCTAACTGTGTGCCTTCTAAGCTTTCAAAACGCTAGGTATTAATACGAATTATAAAATTGCATGCCTCAAGGACTTGAGTGTATTTTGTTCTCCACATCAGGTAAAGTTTATGTATCCCCCATTAATCCACTATTGATTTCCAACATTCAACAGTTATGGTTGTGTCACCTTGCTGGGCTCCTGTCGCAGAGTACTTACACACCTTCTCATTCTGTGCATTAAGGCAGCAAGTAAGGATTATTTTCATTGTCAATTATTTTCTGGATTAATCTATTCTTTGTTTGGTCAATAAAAAAATAATTCAGAAAATGTTGGTCAGAGTTTCCCAAAGCACAAGATGACATCCTCAAATGTCTTTTCATAATTAAAAAAGATTATGTTTACCATCATGCCTACTTTAATAAAAGAGTAAAGAAATCTGAAAATATTCACTAGTAGTAGCTGGAATCAGAGGATATTCACAATTATTTCTTAATAAATTACACAAACGGATTAATCGTTTATCAAAATAGTTGGCGATTAATTTATAGTTGACAACCAATTGCAGCTTTAATGTGCATCTAAATGTGTCAAGCTAATTTCTCAAGACTTGTCTGTGCATACAGGAGCAGAAAATTGTTTTTTCACAGCAACCATTATGCTACAATTTGAGATTGTCACTAGAAAATTCCAGCAACAAAAAAAGGGGCCATTAGCAGTTGTTTATGGTGCAGCCGTCCAATCGTTCCTGCATGTTAATTGTGGAAATGGCAGGCGCAATTAGAGACCATTTTTAGTTCCTGAGTGGCCAATGACAAGAAGCATTTCAGCAACCGCCAACACACCTATAAGAGGGTAGTGAGTACAGCGAGCACCTTGAAGGCAGGCATTACTGGTTGTTTTTCATGAGCCCACCAGCAATTAGAATGGAAGCTGGTGAGGCGAGGGATTCAAGTTAAAAAAGGGAAATTATTAGTTCCTATAGTTTAAGTTTAAGGAAATAGTTACCCATTATTTTGAGATTTTAGAATGTGAGGTCAGAATAAAACGATTCATAAAATCCTACGTCCCAATTCTTAGCATTTTTAAGACTTTTGAAAGATTGACATTATTATTATTGATATATTAAGACATTTTAATACCAATTAAGGCCTTATTTTTAGATGAATAAATTCAATGCCTTATTAGACTTTAGGATCCGCGGGAACAACATGCGCTCGGTTCTTTCTTAGACTTTAAAACATAGTTAATGTTACACCCCTAGAGGCAGCCCTGCACGTCCAAAAATGAGGCTAGAGGGCTACGCGTCATAATTCGACACACAGGGCCACTGAACAGGTTGTCGTATTTGATGAGTTGGGAGTGAGACAGCATTGTACCTTCCCACGTTGCTGCTTTTTCATGTCTGTAAAGCTGAGATAGAGAAGCTATCACTCTGTAAAAATAAAATTCTCCTTAAGCTTAGAGCAGGTGCTGGATTCCTGAATATAATACTGAATTTCATCTACTATTCGCATTACTGTGTGTGTGTGTGTGTGTGTGTATGTGTGTGTGTGTGTGTGTGTGTGTATGTGTGTGTGTGTGTGTGTGTGTGTGTGTGTGTGTGTGTGTGTGTGTGTGTGTATGTGTGTGTGTGTGTGTGTGTGTGTGTGTGTGTGTGTGTGTGTGTGTGTGTGTGTGTGAGGCTAGGAGGGGGGTTGCTTTGCCTTCTTACCCCCAATGAATTATGGAAGAATCAGAAATGAAAAATGAGTGGGACAACAGATATAAAGAAAAGGGAGTGAGATAGAGCAGGAGAGGGAGTGCCACTAAAGCACACGTAGCAATTCAGAGCGAATTGGCTGTGGTAAATGACAGGCGATTACCATCTTAAATATACTGTCAAAAAGCAATTTGCTTCGCTCATGCTAGGGGCCTGATATTTGCACCTTATTAGGGAGGCTGCCCTATATTTTAAGAAGCCAACCTCCCAACCTTCCTGAACTTCCATTTACCCATAAGCTCCCTATGTACCCATCTAACGGAGGACATTTCTATTTTTCCGAGTAAAAAGGGACTGGTGAACAGAACAGGAGACGGAAGGCTGAACGCTGTGGAAAAAGCAGACACTAAATAGGCCTTGTGATTGTGTGTTTGACACTCATCGCTATAATGGAAGTGTGGTTTAAAAGGATCTGAAATTCCCTTTCATACAGAGAATGCAGATACATTTATTCAGTGTTAGAATATGAATTATTTTTATTCAGACAAGGAGGTGTCAAGGAGGCAATAATGAAGTTGGAAAGTTTAATCAATTTTGTTGGCTAAGATTCTATCAGCTGTCCGCAGTTATCATAAAAATACCATTAGCGACAAATCTTATTAGAAGGTAACCTGCAATTATTACTAACCTCTTTAATGTTTATTTGCTTTTAGACCTCAGAGCTTGTAAACTCAGTGGGTGGAAGACATAAACTCTGAAACGTTGAGACCATATCACAGCAACTGCACATTTCTAAATGGTATTGACATTTCAATATCTCAGCTAAGGCTGATGGAGGGTCGTATTGTTGCAAACATTTCAAAGAAATCAAAAGAAACATAAGCACACTGGAGACCTGGGGACCGACAGAAGCAATAAACCGGGGTCTGGATTTTCTACTCAACGTTCCAGCTTAGTGATTTCCATTGACGTTAGGGTGCGGATATGATTATTAAGAGTCAAGGCCCAATGATATCTGCAGCAGGTGAGCAATGTGTTTAATTTCACACACCTTGTAGACTCACTGAGCTCATTATTGGTCATTCAATTCACTCAGTGCGCTTCCTATGGTGGCATATTGATGTGGGCAATATGGTTAAAAGCAGTGTCTTACAAAACACCGCTCACCCAGCTCCTCTCGCATGTAGTCCGCAGTATCAAGTCTGTCTCTCCAGCTCTCTTTTGAGGAGGAAAGAAGGAAGTAACTAAGAATAACTGATGAAAAATGGAACTGACGCTGCTCTGAAAACATTGATTCAAGTCTCCTTTAGTTCAGCTCTAAATCTGAGGGAGCTGGAACATGCACAGGCATGCGGTGCCACTTTGTGACTCAGAACAAAAGAAGTGGCAAGAATTTGGTGTGGAAAGATATGAGGTGACACACAGCTTTGCGTGTGCACAGATATACACACACATGGGGAGCTGTGAAAATGGGACAGAACATGCACATATTTGCAAGCCCCTGTGCAGAAGTAGGTTAGGCAAAAGAGAGAGGAGAGGAGACACAGGCTGGATTGGGGGAGAACTGCAGTTGAGAATAAAGGATCAGATTATGTAAGTACTGCTAATGCTCACTCTTTTACTGAAAAAGCAAAAGGCAAGACGAGTTCTTTGAGCATCCACCCTGAACTCGCAAGACAAACTGCTTCCTCCTCCCAACAGCCTCAGTGGGGATATTATAGACAGGATAAATTATGACCCCTGGAATAAAATAATATTACACCAGCTGTCTTTGAGGCCAATTGAAACCACTCAGTGCCTCAATATGTACTACCGAAACCAAGCGGAAAAGCTAAAAGTCAGTGGTTCAACTGATCAATACAAAATGCACTGTAAAGTCCGTCAGTATAGGAGGTGTGTGGCGGACGTTGTCTCAGCTGTGTTTGTTTAGTAATGCAGGATGCCGATGATCACTTCTTGAGATGAAGTCGATATGCTCCCAACCTGACATCATTAGAGAGGCTTCTTCTTCCCGTTCGGGAATTGAACTGGCCTCCCTAAGGACAGAGCTACTGCCCACATGTGTGCTTTACAATAACTATAGCTTTTCCTTGTGCTCACAATACTCAGTCCACAGTCTATAAAGTTATTGACTAGTTACTGATTCAGAGAGGAACCTATGACTTATGAGGCCATGCAGCAGACACCTATACACATACATACCCACACACCCAAACACCCACACACACACACTGTATCCCTCTGTCACAGACAAAATGAGGATAACGGCTTTGAATAATTGCTTGCAATTCTCCTCCTGTCCGGCTATAGATTAGATCATGCTGGGCCTTATTATGACCATTTCACTGTTGCTGTATGTCATTTCACCAACTCTTTTGCAGCTAGCCATCACAATAATCTGTCAAGAATCTATAGAAAGAATGTCATGCGAATCAAAAAATATACACATATATATACAATTTACTACTTATCCTTCCTGTCTGCTCAACACCTTCTGGATCAGGAAATGAATTACAATAGAATTATAACAAACAAAAAAAGAATATATATATATTTTTTAAAGGTGTACTAAAACGTAGCAGAGATAGTAAGTCATTGTACTTCAAGGAAACTATAATCACATATGTTGGGAAGGGAAGCATTACATTACATATGAAAAAAACAACTCCATAAAATATTATAAACAACATTTTGCAATCAAATATTTTTTTTTAGCAACCATCATGTACCTGAAAGGGTCAATATTTTTTCCACAGGAAAATTAACAAATTAATAATTTGAACATCTGTTAGTAGCATGTTGTTTCATAATGCTAATGTTTTCATCTGTATTTTGTCCATACATTTAAATACATATGTATTCTATACTGTGTGCAACATTGAGATAAGAATAAACCTTTGTGATTCCCATGAAAAATTGGGTCACTAACTGAAAATGTATTCATAAATACAGCCATGAATAAATAGAACATAAAATAATGATATAGAAAATAACATATGCAACCAACAATTTCATGGAACAAATTGCGTGTGCATGTTTGCCTCGATAAATGGGTAACACAAAATTGAAATAGGAGGCATACCAGCTTTGGATAAATCTCTGCCCTTCAGCGAGGTTTAAGCAAACTGCATCTCTTTAACATAACCAGGCTACAATAAAGGGAGACAGTGAAACAAAGTCCCAACCTAAAAGGATCACACAAACAAAGCCATATACATCTTTATAAGCACATTCACACCAATTCTATCAGATCGACAAATAGCAATCGATTATTAGAAATAAAAAAAACATTTTCCTCTCAGGTCTGCCCACGTGGCATGTGAACTAAAGCCAGTACACACTGTGCCCATCCACCAGCTCTAAAGTAGGTATAATGCAGCAGTAATGAGCTGCTTCATAATGATGCTGTAAACTCTTGCGTTAGTGCCGCCCAGCACTCCCACACAGAACCTACAGTAGTAATAGTGAGGGTAAAAAAAAACCTTAGGTTCAGAGGGAAAAGTAATATGTACTGTTTTGCTGTCATTTCTGGTACTGGAGGATACAGATAAAATATCATTTGACGAGGCAAAACGTTTGTTTTTGTGTTCCAAGCAATCATTTAAAGCTCTTGCGTAAATCAAAGTTCTGATGTTTTTAGGCTTTAAAAAACCCCGACTTCATCTCTCCCTATTATCCTGTTTTGTGTATTTTAATTTCCAATGCTGTCTGTGCGACTACTTTTTTTTAGCCCAAATATTATTGTTCTAGGTTATTAGTCAAACAGTCAGTAGAAATATCCCATTTGCACATTTCTTTTATAGCTTAATCCTTACCTAGTGAGTGTCACTGTCAACGAGAGTGTTGGGAGGCATTTGGTGGATAAGTTACATGTGGCCCAGAGGAAATGCCAATGGATTTTTTGTCAAGTTGCTGTATGTCATAAAAACATAAAAAAAAGGATTAAAATTATAAAAAAAGAAACTAAAATTGGGACTGTGGCTGTCACTCATTTGGCCTGCAGTGGCTCCAGTTCTGAGCCTGTGGCCCATGCATATGGTCTGCATGTCAAGTGTTATCTGCTTTTGACTTGTACGATTAATTAGCAGCCCGAGTTGCAGTCCTCAGTGCACCCTGTGCTGCAGTACAGGACCCTCAGTCTACGCTCTGCCTTCTTTGAATATGAAAGTATTCCATCATATATCATTCATCACACTCCTCCTGCTATTTCATGCATTTCTTTTTCATTCTCCCTAAATAATCCTCCACCCCCTGTATTCTGTCATGTTCCTGTCTGGCCTCCTACTGTGTTTACCTTCTTAAGCATCCAATAACCATGGGTAAACCCCAACAACAATAGTAGAAGAAATACAAGGAGCCAAGTGGGGCAGTGAACAGAAAGAAGCTCTTCTTTTCATTGTCGACCATTACCAGGAGAGTACAGAAGGAAACATGGGAGGGGGAGAGAGAGGTGGGAGCAGACGGAGAAGAAGCAAGCGAGACTAAAGCGCTTGGTAAGAGCTTAAGCGTTGGGAGTGGACGCAAAGAGGCCCTCTGCTTCACAGGCAGGATTTGGTTAGCGCAGATCTAGATTGATGGCTTTCAAGACAGCATGGTGGCCACATGTGACGATTGGGGCAAGGTCAGGAATACTTGAAAACAGGCAGTCACACATTAAGAACAACAGCTTGAAGGATAAGCACTGATGACAGTGGCAGTACAGGGAAGAAGGGAGATAAGTAGTATGGAGAGGATGCAAGTACAAGTGTATGGGGAGCTCCGGGTTGCCAGAATAAAGCATTACTGCAAATTGGGCCATGGAGATGGCAAACAGGGATGTCAATTGGATGAATAGGAGAATGTGTATATCTGACCAAGTATATATCTCCAGGTATTCATACTACACAAAGTAGTATGCAATGCTACTGTGTATATATATATACACACGTGTGTGTGTGTGTGTGTGTGAGTGTGTATCATTATGCAACCAGGTGCGGGGACTTGGACGCGCGCCTGGGAGCGTTTGCATGCGTTCAAAAAACATGCATGCGTATTGAGGCACACAATGTCGAGCATTGTGGTGAGGAATGCAGGAGATAATGGAGAGAGCCAGAGCCGTGTTGGGAGCTGGAAGGTAAGAGGAACCGAGCGGGGAGAGAACATCCAATTCAATTTCGAAACGGTGCCGGCTCAGAGTACAAACACAAAGGCTTCATTACAGGCAGATCCCTGTTGAAGGCTGGAGCTAATTCACCGTCTTCAAGCACGAGGAGAGAACAGCAGGGAGGGAAGGCGGGGGCAGGGACGGAACCACAAGGAGATCGACGAGGAAAAGAGGTGACATCAGGAGGGGAAAAGAGGGGGGGGGAGTAAAGGAAAGACCTGACAGCAGTTAGTCTGCTCTGAAGAAGAGGGAGAGTTCAATACCAATGGTGCCACTAAGAGCATACTAATGCCCTATTAGAATGGCACACAGGCAGAAGAGTAATGACTTCCATTACGGGGTCCACACACATGTGAGAACCATGTAAATAAACATGGTGCAAACAGAGGCATGTTATTGCTATAATAAATCTAGTTGAACATTAAGCGATCAGCAGCCAGTGCATGGGTGGGGCTAAAAATAGTGTTAGTTGATAAACCCAGAATGAGATAGTGAGATATTATCTCCAGATCTCCCACTAAATAGTATCTACTCGTGTAAACAGCCTGTGTTTTGTGTTTGTGTGAGCACACATGAGGATATGCAGGAGGTGGTCAATATAATGGAAACACTTCCACTTCCTTTCGTGGTTAAATCCAGTACCACTATAATATTACCTTCATATGAAGCTTGTTGCTGGTTTTCTTTGTTCATATTGGGTGTCAGAGTGTTGGATTCACCTCTAAAGTAACTTTTGAGGCGAATTTGAGTTGTTTTGTTTTAAGTGCAATTCTTTGTTTCTTCTACAATCTCAATGTTGCTATATTTGAACAAAACAGTTGAATGTAAGAATCTTCATGACAGAAAAATGTCTTGCAGGGCTGTTGTATTAAATTATTGTATTCAACTAATAAACTGCCATCTGAGGGTAAATCCTTTAATTCAAATGTTTAACTTTTATCAATGTCTCTGTAAGATCGGCACAGCGGATGTATTTAGTTGCTGTATGGGATTCTCATTTTCTCAATCAACAATGATAAATATCCAAGTGTCTTATTGATGAATCCATTGATCTACTCATACAAAAGACTGTTGTCAGCTGGCAACCAAAGGACTTCAGTAATAGTGCTACTAGCTTCATGAATATACATTTAACGACAGTGGGCAAAATGTTCGTCTGTGTCTGTATGAGAGCAAACGAGAGCAGCTTTTTGCTAATGGCTGAAGGTCAGTGGATGCAGGCCCCCTCTACTCCTTTCACACAACACGCACACACACACACACACACAGACACACAGGTCCCAGGTGAAACGACTCTCTGCTGGGTGTGGATGCCGAGGGAGACGCAACAGAGAAAGAAAGAGAAAGAGATGGGGGGGGGGGGGAGCGAGAGAGTCAAAGCAGATTAAAAATGCATGGCTTTGCTCTAGCTGGCGTAACAATGAGTGTCCTCATTCGTTGCATGTCACCTCTGGGAACTCATGGGACAAGGTGGAGGAGGGAGAGGAGGAGAGGAGGAGATGAGGAGAGGAGTGACGCCTAAAAGAGAAAGTGTACCAGCAGTTCACATTAGGGAGAAATAAAAGGGTGTGATGGAGAAATAGAGAAGATCCACAGCTGAACTGAGGAAATAAAGGGGTAGCAAGGGATTAAGATGAGTCTTTTGGGTGGGCATCAAAGTTCAGCCTGTTTGGATGATGGTTGAGAAATAATGACCTTTATAGCTCAGATCTTTTACACACCCACACACAGATTAATTGAGAATAGTGGCATCTAGAGTGTGTTGAAGTCTGGCGTTCGGCCAGTGCTCTCCATAAAGAACTATATGAATTATGGTGGAGTGTATGGAAAAAAATTAAATGGATCAGTTGAAGCCAAGCCATCAGGACATGACATTTTGCCCATGAAAAGCATCATTAAGAAATGCGGCCTTTGCAAATCACCACTTGCACTCTGACAATGACTTGACTAAACACTTTGCACTCAGGGAGAATATGCTCAAAGCAGCAGAGCAAAAGCTGCCTTTGGCAAATAGCTTGTATGGCATCGGCACAATCAGCACATTACAGAAAAAAAACGATGCTTGGAAGAAAAAGGGGTGACAGGTGACAACAATCATCTGGGAGTCGCTCCTCAGCGACCTTGACAAAAAGAAAGACATCATCTGTGGCGTGATGAAAAATCTCCCATCCAGTGAACAAAACGAGGAAAAACGTGGGAGAGAACTAGGGAAGGATAGATGGCCAATGATTTACACGAGTGCATTCAAACAGCTTTTTAATTGCATGTGGAGGAGAGCCGAGGCCACTGCTGTAAATAACCTGTGTACTGCTGTTACTCTCGACAAGAAAAAGGCGAGTACATGTCATACGTATGGATATCGCAGTGTGTAATGTGTTTGGGGAGCTGCAATGACCTGGTATGGTTGCGAGGTGATAATGATGGGAACATACACGCACACATCCCTATTGTGTGACACCCACCCACAACTACTGCTGACAATGTGACATTAGTAAGACTAAGTCGTACCACCTCTGACCAAGATGATCCCGTTTGTTCATCAATTCAGATGAACTGAACCCCTAATCCAATTGCAGATTTTTATATTTCACAAGGAAGTTAATATTTAAAATCATATAAAACCATTATCAATAAATCAGCAATGCTTCATAAAATAAAATAAAACAGCACATCCAGTGAAATCTTTTTGAAGATACAGCCATTAATAGTGTATCATGCTTTCTATTTTATAGAAGTTTTGGGAAAAACAGGAAGAAACAAATGCACAGCTGTCTATACAATGTCTGCCACTTAACATTAATTGTTCAAACTAGCAAAAAAAAAACATGTTTTGCTATTTAAGGCATTTCCTTAATTTCTCTATAAAATGAAATATAAAAAACCCACTCCGCATTTGCAATCATGCGACTTGACAAATAATCCCATCTCTTTTGGGTTTGCGACCAGAGCTGCAAAAATTAGTTGATAAACAAGAATAATTGCAAACTATTTTTGATAACTGATTAATTTTGCGCAACCAAAAATGCCTACCCTTACTTCATTTTCAATGAGTATCATTTTTCAAGAACATTTAAAATTTTTACTCATCAATAAACGTAAAAATCTTTAAATATCTACATTTTAGGTTCAGCAAACCCTACACATAACAACAATTGGGTTCATCAAATACTCTTTGGCCGAGGCCTGGTGGGTCTTAACCTCTTAGACTGAGCCCGAGAAGCTTCACTGAGTGCAGGGCTGATTGGGTTATGAGTAGGAAAAGCTCTCAAATCCTACATTATGCATCATATTCCTTTTATTAAACAAATTAAGTAATAGAGACAGAAGAAGTGGGAGTTGTGTGTGCGTGCGTGGTCAGTAGATTAATAGCCTAGTGTGTAACCAGTGTGGATTAAGTTTGCTTGATCTTTGTAACCACAAGAATGAAGGTCAGAGGTGTTGGAAATTGCAACTCATTAGGCTTTCACAGAGCTACACAGCAAACACAACAGTTTGGTAAAGTAAGCAAAACTATCATTTCAAATCCATTATCTCTCAGAAAGGCAATAATATGCCACCAGACTCACATGTTTATCAAATTAATAATATATTTGACATTTTCAAACGTCACCGTCTGAAAGTTAAAGTGCTATGTGAAGGATAATTAGAAATGTAATAGTGCACAGATAAATACAGTGCAGGATTTATTACAGAATTAAAGATTCACTTTAGTCAAATTATAAGTCTGATCTATCAAGAACTGTATATTAAATATAATATATATATGTATATATATTTATAATAAACCTGGTATTATGCACACATGTAAAGCAAACATTTAATTCATTAGTTTAATTGCTGGCACTGCATTGTCACTCTCCTAGACACTGTCATCCTGCCAGTCAAAACAATAGAACATCAGTGAAATCTGTGGTCAATATGCAAATGAGGGAAGCCATGAAAATGGGAATCTCACCGGTTCCATTGCCTCTAATGAGCCAAGGTATATGGCATAGCCAATCAAGCCCGTCTCCAGTAATGGGGTCCAATGACACCTGTAGGACACTGATGCATTACAATGAGCCAGTGGCGGTCAAGCTAAAAGGAGTGGACAGCTAGCTCGACACGGATCAATGTCTGTTCCTTTAGCTGGGAAATGACAAATGTCATGGTCATACAGCTGGAAATGACCCATTTGCAGCTTTGCTTTTTTCGGTCATTTGGTAACAGATTGGAGGTAGTTGGACACCTTATATCAAGGAGAATTATCTTATTGAGCGACACACGTAAATGGCAAATGAGACAAACCCATCAAAGTTTTTCATGAGTATGGCATTCATTATCCTGGAAATTCATCAGACCGGCTAACTAGCTTACCAATGTATGTACTTATAGACGGATGTATGGAGACTTTCAGAACCAATTAACTCTCTGGAATACATAAATTAGTGTAGATAGATTGGATCTTTTCATGATACCAGCAAGAGTGCGATGCTTCTCACCTCTTCAGTGGGTGACTATTATAGATCAATATTAAATCAAAATTGTGTCTCTTTCACTTCATTAACTGAGGTCTAACTCAACAAATGAGATGTGTTCTGCCTAGAAGAGGACTCCTCTGAGACGAGCTTGCATAACTAATAATACTATCTGCCACTGGATGGATGCTTATATTCAAAGTGCTCAGAAGGCACCCTAAAGGTGTGGAGCGAGTGAGCGAGCTACGGCACAAACAACAAACAGCTGCTGCGGAGCAGAGGAGAAAACCTGTGGTCCATGGCACCCAGCCTTACAAAGACTTGTGTGCTCACAACTTTTATTAATCTGCCTAGACAAAACAAAAACAAATGTATCACTCTGCAGTGTCATCCAGTACAGAAACAGCGCCAAGGCGTAGTTTTTAGGAACCTGATAAGCAAAACCAATCGTTTATTCTAATTTTTTTTTAATAAATGGTACCCAGTTCTTGGCATTTGGATTTGGCGTTTTGGTTCCCTACCCATGAAGCAGTCTTGGGGTTTTTGTTTCTAAACAACAGACCGGTCTTTATATAAAAAGGTCAAACATCTTGGCTGCTATTGTGTCTGTCTGGTATTTTGTTAGAAGATAACCCTAACTATGTGAGAATAGCCCAAAGCATGTGTTTTCTGTAGCTCAGAAATATTACCTGACTCTGTTGTGGCCTATTGGAAGAACATAATCCACTTTGGAATTAAGAAGTACAAACAAAGAGTCTTTGCCAATGAAATTTCAGATTCAGGGTAGTGATGCCCTGGAGCTGGGATGACCCGAAAGCCTTACTGGGAAATAAAGCCAAATGCAGGTTACCAACTGTGGAAGACGACCAGAGGTAATCTGAGCCAGCACAGCATCCCTTCCTGCTACAGTGTAGTAACGTTTGCCTAAGGAGGCTTTGCTGCTATAGATGAGGTGAGGAACAGTTCTGCCTTCCGGAAGTTAGTGCATGTACTCCCTCCTACTCAAAACCATTGTTTCTTTTCATTCTAGTTCCTTTCTGGCACACACAATCACTTCTCGCAATTCATTCTGCGAAACAGATTTTAACCTTGGAGAGAGTGAAAGCACGGGGACAGACAGAGAAATCACTAATTAATCGGTGCTCCGAAATCCAACTTTAAGAATTAAAGCCAATGTGTTTTCATGTGAACAGTACATTTAGATGTGCAGTTTTAAATCACTTCATAATATTCTTGCGTCGTAATTCATGTTGACTCATTATGCAAATCAATGATATAATCTGGAGAGAAAAATCTTTGGTATATTATAAAATTATCAGCATGAAATCTGAATTCCATTATGTCTTAAGAATGTTATTAAAACTATGTACAGAAAGCATGACCACACTGCACATTAAGTGAAATGCTATGCATATAATATTAATTTTGCAGTACTTCCTTACTCTGTAGTACTGCAAATGTTCCCACATTTCAAAATGCAAAGTATGCTGTTAAGTCTATCTGGGTTATTGTGGGATGTTCCATTAATAGAAGTTAATATCCGCTGCTTTTTTAAATGAGGAAAAACCTTCAAATGAAACTGCCCTAAAGACTTTTGCTTTGCTCAGGGGTACTTTGGCCACTGCCCATATAACTTCCTTCCTAAGAAATCCTAAGCTAACCTTCCAGCTGCTCAGTTTATGTTACATCAGATCGGTACACCTTGTTCGAATCAAAACAAAATGTTGCTTCCCTTTTCATGGCGTCCTACGAGTTTATGTTTTGCATTTAAATGCAGAACAGGTGAAACGTATCTTGTCTATACAAAGCTCAGACACACAATAGGCTACTGATTTACTTAAATGTGTGTCATCGATGCATTTACAACATGGTGCTAACCAGTCACATTTTGAATTTCAGTATATGCTCACTGTGACATACATAGAGTGCCTACTTACCACAATGTACACTATGACATAGTTGATAAAAAGTAAGTCTATACTTAGAAGACGAAGACATGGAGGCAGAGAGGTGAGGTACTAAAGGGGAATAAAAAGGGAGTAGAGAAGCCTGGGGCACAAAGAGGAGCTAAGGCGGAAATAGGAGATGTGGATGATTAACGATGCCAGCTCCAACTGGATGAAAAAATACAGACGTTGTCCAGTTTGCATTGCCGAGGAGACCCAGAGGCAGAGATATACACCGCTGATATTGAACCCAAGGCGAGGGTGAGAGCTGACAGCAAAGCAACAGTCCTGAGGGGTCCTCTTTCTCAGCCGTCATCACTATCATCTTCTCTCCCTGACTGCAGAGTAACTCACCGCAGATGACCTTTCAAGAATAGCACTTAGTCTTACCTAACGAACTTCCATCTATCGTTGATATATCGATGCAAAGCAGCATTCATTAAAAACACGGTACAACCACTGTTCCTTAGAAATGGGATGATCAAGGATATATGAGGCTACACATCACGTTTTAGCATAATCGCCGTTTGACTTTTTGTCGAAACATATTTGGTTAGAAGCACTGAGAATAAATCATTAGTGAAGAAGAGAAACGCAATTTCATGGAAGCTGCAGCTTCCTCAGAAATGGGGGTGAGGGAGTTGCTCAATCGATTGATCACTGCCTTTGAAGCTGATGGACTCGATTAATTATTTAACAGGATCTTTTAACAAGGTAAAGTGCCTTGACTGGAGGCCACGAAGCTAGGCCACACAGCTATGTATAGCCTGTCTGCCCTGAAGAATAATGCATACTAAAATTAACAATATGCATTTTTTGAGGGCACAGAGTGGCACCTTTGGAAGTCAGGGTCAGTGCTTGTACCTGCAAAGGTTTCATAAACCTTCGACCTCTGAGAGTGCCAGATATACAGCAGAGGCATTAGCCAAGGGTAATGCTGATCTTAAATATACTGTAGGGACAGCATGTCAGTATGCATCCGTGACAGAAAGTGATCATGTTGCATCTCGTCTTCTAAAAATACATTTGCACAAGTTTGCTTCCACATTGTTCGTTGTATTTTCAGACTGATTAAATGTATTATTCACCTGTGTAAGATCTAATGAGGAGAAAGAGTAGACACAAAGACTTTGCAGGCGTGAGTGGGCAATAATCAGGGAGTGAATAAGTGCAGCATTAATCCTACGGCCCGAAGTCAATAACAGTTGGCATGGCTCTGTGTGTCCGTGATTACGCACACATGCACTCTGATGTCCCTGACTAACAATAGCACAATATTCAATAATCCGTTTCTCCATTGCTCTGCATGACTTATTTCACTCTCTGCTGCTTGTCCTTTCTTCTGCAATCTCTAAGTTCCTCATGTGTATTCTATTTCTGGTCATATCTAAGACGCATGGGTGGAGGCCATTCTAGAAAAGGGACACCAGACAAAGCAAAGGGAGCATAAGTGAAGAAGCAATGTAATTGCCCAACAACAAAAAGGGGTTTGTGTTTGCCTTGAATGGCACGGGGGCTTCTAAGGAACATAATTAAGGCATTTTCACCTTGCTTTCAGCACTTAATTGTGAAAGATTGCCACAATACCTGACTGTACAATTGTACAACAGATTTGTGGAGGAGGCTGGGGTTTTCTCTTACCACTGGGTATAGCAGACACCTGGCCTGTGGGTTAATTAAAAATACAAGCGTTATTGTTATGTTTTTACACCATAAACCAATAACAAATATGCATGCTACACTTTTGTCTTTGACCTTGAAAGGTGTTACTGGAAATTATTATATCAACTAATTGAATAAAAAAAGTTGTCATACTCTATTGTACACATTCTGGGAACCTAAAACAAATATGCTTTTAAATGTGGAGCATTAGGGATGCTAGATCAAATACTTGATAGACCCCATCAACAAACACATTCACACCCCATTGTGGCTTCCTTGGTCAATGCGGTGTACCTTTACCTGAATACACAACCACAAACACATCTCTTTGCTCAAACCTTACCATCGTCCTTAAATATCAGTTTAACCCCTTGGATCAGTCCTCTACCTTCATCTTCTAATAAATATTTTAAGAAGCTAATCAATAGGAAAATGCTAACACTAACACTAGAGGATTTGCTCTACGCCAAATCCTGTCCTGCTAAATCCACCTCAATAACAATGACGTAAAAGGCACTGTATGTAGGGACTGTCAGGGGATATCAATGAAAGGGCACAGGTCCCTTCTGTTTCGAACATGATTGTATTTTCCAGTTGCTGACAATCTTCCGGTATGCAATTTCTCACAATATGAGACTGCAGTACAAAAGAGAAACAAACAGGGTACGGCAGATATCACTCATTCCATCACAAAAAAAAAGTGATTGATAATAATCACCCATGATTCTGATAATTGTCATTAAAGTGCAGTATCTATCTGCTGGGATCCAGCCCCTCTTCTCTCGTATATTGTTGTAAAATTATTAACAAAACAACCCATTTATATAGTGGGTTCTTGGAAACTGTAAGGGGTGTTTTTAAAACATTCTGATACTTAAAAGTTTAAACATTTAAAAACAAAAAAGTAAAAACGACAACAACAAACAATCATTGGTTACTCCCATTGCAACAATTGGATCCAACGTCTGATTTTAAACATGTCACAAAACTATGCACTGAAGATCAATGTGGTCATTTTCATTTACTTCCCACTCACCGCATGCTTTACCAAACACGTTGCCTCCACAACAGTGAGTTCAGATAATTGAACAGGGGACAGGGAGCAGGTTGAAAGAAAAGATTAGATATAATGAGAGAAGAGTCGGTCTGTGCAATTAGAGCTTTAATTAAAGCCTGGGAGGACGCCAGAGGCAGCAAGGCCGCTGGCCAATAAATGTAAAGGTTATCTTCCTGCCGGACAAACAGGAGGAAAAACACATTTAGACAAAAGTGACTAGCATATGGCTGGTCTGGCCATTATGTGTGTGTACATGATCAAACCTCATGTTTAAAAAAACCCTCAGTAATGCAGCTGGTGAGGTTAAGATAAATTCTTGTGGGTGTTGAGACCTGAATGAGTGCCCTTTCCAAATCCTCTCAATACTCAAAACGCTCTCATTATTTAGACGGCAAATGTAAAAGTAATACATTAAAGGTCACTTCAACAACATTGTAGACAACTAACTCACTTAATAGTCTACATAGCTCAAGATAACGACCTTGGGGTCCAAAGTAAACCTAATGGTCAGATACGTATGTGTAGCTGACACACATTGCAGCCTGCAATTCAAAGTCTCTGAAAAAAGAAAACAAAAAAAAGAAGCAAAACACAATGAAGAGAGATTGTGCAGTTATATGAACTCAAACAAACAAAGCCAACTGTGACAAGCAATCATCGGTTTGCAACTGGCAAGAAGGGAAACAGGCTTGTCCCATACACTTGTGCAGGAATGATCACAATTTCCAAGAGTATTAAAGATTAAACATGCTCATTTTGACACTCTGCTCCTTCAAATTGGCCCCATCATAGCAAGCATAACTCCAAAAAGGAAACCCATTAGCTCTGGAAATATGTCAGTTGTAAATAGCTAAATATATTTAATGACGACATTCCTGCTCTGAATAGATAAAAGCTCCATCAGTGATGTATTGTATATAAGTCGTCTCCACCCCTCTTGACTTTTCTTCTGACTACTTCTGACATCTTTGTGTTAAATATTGAAATATAAAGGTAGAATTTCATGCAACTGTTAAATTATTTTTCAAAGATTTCTGTTATGGTATTCATATTTTTGTAGGTGATATTTAACTGGAATAACATTTATTCAGAGATATACGTCATACATTTTTGCTGATGTTTTTTTATTGCCAAGCTAAAACTAATTATAAATCTAATATACTTGTGAAACTCATAATACTCAGTGTAAAAGGGATTGATTGATTTAACTCTGTCATTATTGTGTTGAACAGAACATCTTCACTACAGCCTCCAAACCGAGTTGAATCAGAACCTCTCTCAGTGTCATTTAGTGCAAGGCTGCTGTGTTTGGTTAACAAAAGGAAAGATCTAGGATTTTAACGTGATTTGTTTTATGTAAAGATCTCCTGCTTCAGCCATGGTGGGAGGCAGCAGTGGGAGCTTGCCAAGAACTGAGCTCAAGCCAGAGGAACACAAGCTTAAAATTGAGTGCCCAAGAAAGATGTGGATCAAAACCATGGATCAAAACCATGGATCAAAACCATGGATCCATGGTGCTGATAACTCAACAGTTAACTGCTCATTTGTTTTCTCTCCTCTGATCAGAAGACTAGACACTTCAGTCCTACATGGCACGGTATTGACATCCTGGAGGAAATCAACAAGACACTCAGCACACTGACAGATCTCACTGATGCCCTCTCAGGAGAGCAGTATGTTAACATCTCCTTCTCTGTAAAGTCATTCCACTGAAGCCAGTTTTACCATTTTTTCCAAACATTAGTTGTGGTAGTGCATGAAGACGACTTAGAACCCAAATTACTTAGAAAATCTTTAAGCAGTTAGCTCCTAAAATGGACTATTTTCTAGGTTTGTCTTCAGTTTAATAAGGTATTCAGTCACATTTACACTTCCAAGCTAACTTATCCACCATTACTAGTCTACAGAATGCAAGCAGAACCACAACTTATTAGCACAACACCATTTTCAATGTCCATCGCTTATAGGATTTTATTGAATGACGTAATGACGAAGTACACATGGCAGCACTCCCTAGCCAGGAGCTTATTTTTATTTCAAATCGCTCTAATCAGGAACTGATAACAATTTAAAAATCACTCCTGCAACGTTCCCCTCGTCTGCAGGAGTACGACTGGTAGAATTAGCTGTATACGCGTCAAAATTAAAAAATTAAAAAAGGTTGGAACAAATGTTCTCCTGACCTTTTGTCATCTCTACACAGGCTTCAAAATTAATTCCTATTTGTTTGTTTGGTTGTGTTCGTTATCAGTGGAGATTAGTTTCATGAATATTCCTCTAGGGACAGTAAGTGAACCACAGGCCAATCAAATGTCAAATCATTTCATGCACACATGTGGTAAACCATTTCACACAATCATATACGAGGATGGTGTGCGGTTGTGGGCATATGTGTCCGTGTGAGCAAGATCAAACCTCTCAAGTCAACCGCAACACCAGCTATTCCCTCACAAGCTCCAATGACTCACAGCCACCATGTTTCATATATGACTGCGATGATGAGTGAATGAAAAAAAGAGATCATCTATGTAACATGCTTGACAAGATTAGAAAGGAGGGGGAGACAGAGAGAAAGTATGGAAGGCCATCATGTACAATCCATACTGACACACCACTCAATAATTCACCCCCTCCAACTCAATACATGAGCTTATGTTGCAAACAGCCTTAAAAGCTCCATCTTAAATCTTTACGACAGATGCCCCCATAAACTTTACCACAAATACATTTCTCTAGGGAAGCTCTTTGGTGGTTCGGACAGATCCTTTATGAAGAGACATCAAAACCTATGAACATGAAAGAAGGACGTGGCGAGTAAGGAAAGTACCACTCTTTATATTTAAATTTTCATTAAATTAGTTTTACACTATCTTTCGCAGGAGACCATTATGATATGACAATTAGGTAAAAAATTTAAAAAAGAGAACCCAGATCATTCCGGTCCAAAAACCTTTTGTGAATATGCACAATAAATAGTTGTAGTTGTAAATACAACACTGGTTGTCTATGGTAAGTATTTAACTCAAATTAATCATAAGGGTTAGGATTAGTCAGCAGTTAGTAATGGTTGCAGACAGCAACATTTCAAAACAACTCTGACATGTGTTATTGTTATCCTGATTTTCTGTAGACAATGTTCAAAGTTGTACATATTTGCGCAAGTACTTGCCAAGCCTCCGAAACTGAATTTACATAAGACGCTGACAAGCAGTCAAGCTACTAGTTCCAAAAACCCATATCGGTCTAACTTTAATAAACCCGTACATATCCATATGATTGGGCACATTATGTAAATAAGTTGATCATTACATGGTTGATCTCCACAGCTTGTAGTACACTGAGTAGATGCGACCTCAAGTCACCTTTGTTTGCCCCCTGCAAGCTATTTGCAAGTAAGAGGGGGAGTTCGGCCAAGCGTGTCGCAGTGACAGGGCGAATGCCATCCACCCACACATAAATAAACTCATTAATAAAGTGGCTTCCACGCTGTCTCACATTCCATCAAAATGCAAAGTGCTGATTTGGATGTACCCTCGAGGGCGCGCTCCATATTCCACTTAATTATTGCCTCAGAGTTTAGTGCCCTCTTTCTTTCCACATTCTTCCACCTTGCTTTGTCTTATCTTCCCACCTTCTGCATAACACATTTTTTTCAGTTTCCCCACGCCCCTCCGATACATAGAAGTACATAGAGAGGTTACAGGTGTCCTTGTGCTGCAATAGAAATCACTACATAATCCCTCATCAAAAGATGACAAGGTTAGGCAATAGGGAGGCCTTATAGTTCACGAGGTTATTATTATTTTCTTTGTCCAAATAAAACAAATTAGCTGGCACATTTATTTCCTTTTATGAATTTTCGTCATCCTCTGCCCATCCTGTTTTAATGTCTAATTTGGTGATTAAAATGTCAGTGTACATCTAAAGCTGTGGTAGGCAGTTTTGTTTTTGGCTTCTTTGGGCAAAACCTTTCAGCATATTGCAATTTGTGGTCTGAGAGAAAACTCGACTTCTGCACCTCGTCGTAGCTCTGTTTTCAGGCTTTAGAAAATCTAGCCTGTGACCGGAGACTTTGGCCAATCACAGTTAATTTCAGAGAGATGGCGTTCCTATTGGCTATTAAACAAATGCAGATGCGTTTACGAAAACCTGGTTCAATGGAGGAAAAGCTGCTATTCCAGCATTGGCAACAACTGCCTACAAAAAGCTCACGGCTGGAGCCAGCTCTGCCTGCGGTTACATTTTCTTTCAATCTCTGAAACGCTTTGCCGATATTATAGCTAGCTATAGCTTCGATTCACAGGATGTCATCTCAAATGGGCTTTACAGGTCCACAAAATTGCAAACAAGACAAGATGGTAATTATTATGGATTATAAAACGGACATGTCAAATCAAGCAATCTGATTGGTACTTAGCCGTGATATAATGAGCGTATATCACGGGTAGAATTGTTTTCACAACAAGTCAGTATCCCTCCGCGTCTGAGAAAAAACTACAACCGTTACAGCTGTTAAATTACTTCCGTTAAGAAACAAACTTACAAAGCTTTACTATGTAAATAAGAACAGAGTTCCATTCGTTCGGTTGCTTTTATTATAAATAATATCAGGGTGAAATGACAATAATCAAACACGTACTATACAGGCTGAAACACAGAAGTGTTTACAGTTCAATCTGGTTCCGGGTTCTGGTCGCGCATGGTCCAATACAAGGGACCGTCCATTTAGTATAGTACAATGTTCTCTACTTTTTCTTGTCTTTTTCAAGAGCAATAGCTCACTTCAGACCGTGATATATGGTCATTATATCACAGTTAAGGGGGTTGTCGACCCTCCGCTTCGCGTCGGGCCAAACCACGCCCCTTAACTGTGATATAATGAGCATATACCACGCCCTGTCGTGAGCTATTGCTTAAATATAACGGCATCGGGAACGCAATCAAGGGATCTCAGGATGATGTTTGAAATGAATGGTTGGTACTCGTACAGGTTAATGTATGAAGCGAGTACATATACCTGTGCTCATGTGGTGGGAGGGGCTCAGGACAGAGAGGTGTTTTATTTCTTTGCCTTTTCCTTGCCGGTCCCTGGGGTACTACTTGAATTACAATATGCTGAAAGGTTATTATGGAATGTTTTCCCAATGATGCCAAAAATATATTGCCCCCGCCAACACTAAATCCCTATGCAGTTTATCAAGTTCATTAAGCAGCAAGGGAAAATTACCTGCACCTTACTTCCTCTAACCAGAAGCAAGGAAAGAGACATCATGGTTTTTGTACATACACTATTAACCATTGGGAGGGAGGTATAGGCAGCAATGAATAGAAAGTGAGACATGGCTTGAAGAGATGTCTGGTTCTGTTGAGACAAGTGTTTTATTATTGAGAGGAAGGGAAGCAGAAAGAGAAGAAAAAGGTTAGGGTGGAAAGGCTTTGTGTGATGCCTAGACCTCTACTTCACCACTTCATTTTTATACACTCTCTCTGCCCTTTGTCATTCCATTGTCAGCCCGTTATAAGGCAATTAAAGATGACAGTGTTAAAAAACAAGTGTGTTTCTTGTAGTTCTTGTCAGGCAAACACAAATGACATCCAAAGTGATTTGGCAAAGACAGGGGTCGCCTGGATTTGGTGGTGAGGGATCTTAATGTAATGCCACATCACACAAAGAAAATTAATCATTGGCGCAAGCGGGTGCACACACAAAGTGCTACAAGGCTCCTTCTCAAGCTCAATGTTAGCACAAAGACAAGAAAAAGCAAGCTGCGTTTCAAAATGTAACATTCCTATGATGTGTTAAGATTGTTACCAAGCAAGCACTACCGAGATGGCATCAATCAAATATAACCTGAAAACAATTACTTTAGAGCTCAGCATCATTCCAAGCAACGGATTTAATAGATCTTCAAGCACACCTTTTAAGTGCGTTGTTCATGTAGTCTTTCAAATAAATATGCTGGGAAGCTTTAAACAGTTGCCATCAACTCAACCATTCTGCATGTGGCAGGTGGATAAACATTTTTTTATGAGAATGTAATCCCAAAAGTAGGTAAACAAGAAAGCAAAGCAATATCACAAATGTAACAGTCATCAGTGACAAAAAACACATTAGAAATGGTCAAATTTACATCAAAATAAAGTTAATTGCCAAGTAGTTTTTCACATACAGATAATTTTCCTTTGTATTTTGGTGCATAATAGTCACAACTAACATATTAAGAGAAAAGAAAAGCAAAACAAGTACTAAAATGCCCAGAATCATAAATATATATTTTTTAATTTACAATAAAAATATTGGTTATAAAATGAAAGTGTGCAATTGTTCACTGTATGAATAATATGTGCAATGTGCAAAAAATAAGATTTTGTAAAACATTCAAAGAATTTTCCAAAATGTGAAAATTCTGCAGCTTAATGTATCACCTCATGTCATGATTTGTTATTATATATACCACGTAAATAGGCCTATACTTTATCTGGTTTATTAAAAACTGAATACTATAATATATTTGTTTTGTAAATAATTTAATGATTACATTTTAGGTCGGCCATAACCTTTTCTGCTTCCTTTAGGGTCCTGAAAGCATACAGGTCCTGGGGGAATGGCAGATTGCAGCCAATCAACTTCTCAGTGGAGCGAATGATACACTGAAGTCAATGCTTGGCCTTGGCAGCAGCGTATCAGATGGTGATTAAGGAGGTGAGGATGGACTCAATGATGGCAGTGTAGAAGTGCACCATCATTGACTTGGGAAGGTTGAATTCCTTCCAGAGAAGACCCCAATGAGGATGGAGTCAGCCGCAAATTTCAGAGGCGGTGCAGCTTTGAGCATGCAGAAGACTAGTACCCACTCTTAAGAAGTCTGGGGCATCTAGGAGCACGATTAATCTGCGTTAATACTTTTGTCGCGTTATTTTTTCTCTGATTAATTAATCAAAATTAACGCGTTAATTCGCCAGCCCTAATTATAATATAAATCAATTCAAATTCCAGTACATGTATATTCAATTCACGTAATTCCTGGCTGATTGCCTAAGTGTTTCTAATAGGCCAGAAGATGACTCAATAGTATACATATACACTTCTAGCCAGCCAAAACCATATGTTGTTTGAAACTTGGATCTGTTAGTTGAATGTGATTTAAGTGTTTGGTTCACTAAAGCATTAGTAGAAAAGCTAAAAAAATCATACACACGCACACAGAAAAACAACACATCTCATGCCAAGCATCCATCCATCTGCCCAATCATATACATGCAAAACATGCCATTTATGCAACACAAACACTTCACAGTATGACTGTTTTTGTGCCAAACACACTACTGTGCTATATGTGTGTTAAAACAGATCGTACAGGAGAGGAACAGAAGCCAAACCAAGCAGCTGTTCTTAACGCCATGCCAAGGGGAGGCTCTGAGACCTGTGACCCCAGGTGTGGAGTCTCATTTTAGGCAGAGAGAGTATTCCAGGGTTAGCCTCTCTGGTCATGAATTATTCCACGTCCATGCCTCCCTCAGTACCTGTAGTCGGCTCTGTGGAGACAGAGTCAAGGGGCTTTGACTGACAAAGCCTTTGATCCCACAACAGCCACGCACTTTATGATCAAGTGTCTCTCTGAAGGAGGGAAGACCAGAGCTCTCTTGGCACTTTCTCCCAGTGAGCTCTCGCTTTTTACTCATTCCGTCTCCTTCTCTCCATCCATCTCTCACTCTTTGTCTGAACTCTAAACGCCATCCAATTGCGTTTCCTCCTGTTTTTGTGGTCCCCCAACTTACCACGCTTTGTCTTAGATTGTGTGTTAATTAAACAGACCTTTGAAATTAGATCTCTGATTCAACAAACTACTAAACTGCAGTGTAGGACTGCGTTCCTTTTGTTAGCTTTAATTAACTGTAGCAGTGTGTTACATATTGTAGGTTAGAACTGAGAACACAGTGCTCAAATCTTTATCCATATATGGACATCATGTTAAGTACTTATGATAGTATTAGGTATATATTGTATCAAGAATATTTGAAGAGTAAAAGTGAAGTGGTTATAATAGCAGCAATGCGTCAGCGTGGACTGCATGTATAGCTTTAAAAACAGTTGCATTTTGGTCAGGGAACAAATGCAGGGAATTTGGTCATTTTATTATCTAATCAACTGCTAAGATTATGATGGAGGGATTAGTACTTATCAATATACTATACGATCGCCAAGTGTGATGCCAGGGTGTCATCAGAAAGGTCATTTTGCACCTGATCTCATTGAAACTCATGTTGTATCGAGTCTGCCAATACCAAGTATTCCTTAAATTGTTTCCTTGTGTTTGGCATAGCATCCGTGGAGTAGTAGTTGCCAGTGTGGATCTGTTTTGACAGAAATTCAGACAGAATTTGGACAGGATCAGAAACGGATTGATTAAATATAGCTAGGACACAGATTCTCATTCACATGAGAATGTGTGTCCAAACCTTTGACTGGTACTGTACTATACTGTTAGATGCAGAAATGTATACATTATTTGCACAATGTGAATGCATGCAAATACACAATCCTTCATATTACCAATATCCTTTCGATACAGAGGTTGGCCCTCATGCGGGTGTGAGTATGTGGAGAAAACAGTATACAGGAAACTCCTTGGGGAAGAAGAGTAGAAACACTGCACTTGACTGAGGATGGGGTGGGAGCATAGCTGGATAGGCATCAGCATTTCTCCCTTATAGTTTCTGGGCAACAGTATAAGCTATAAGCTATAAGTCCTTGGTTTCTTTTGTTCTTCCATTCCATATTAGCCCTTATAGCCGAGGGGGACTCCGTCACAACCACAGCCCCAGCTGCATGGTCCAATAGCAGGCAACAGGACAGGGCTAGAGGGGTCCGATTAAGCTGCTGAAATGGAAGCGATGCCAAAGACAAGGACAAATAGACGGGCGAGAGTGTGGGCATATGCTGCTATTTTAGAACATTTATCTGGTGCAAACAAACTCTCTCTGTACACGGAAACAGAAAACATATTACACTAAATGCATAAAAAAGACGCAGCCCATCTGTTTTTTGCTCCTCCCTCAAACCCTTCTGCTGTGCTGTGCTCTACTCAACTTTGCATATGCACGGCATGCTCTGTCACCCTTTTCATGAGCACCACAATCTGTGGCTAATCTCATCTGTAAATCAATGGGATTCTCACAAAGCAACCACAGGTAATGTTCTGCCCAAGAAGAAGTTCAAATCATTGGCATTAATGCAGGGGTGTCAAACTCATTTTAGTTCAGGGGCCACATACAGCACAATTTGATCTCAAGTGGGCCGCACCAGTAAAAACATAGAAAAATAACTTATAAATAACGACAACAAATGATTCCCTTCATTTTAGTGCAAGAAAGTAAAAGTACATACTGAAAATGTTCAAATATTATTTTTGTATGATACATTATGAACAACCTGAAATTTCTTAAGAAAAATAGTTGCAATTTCGACAATATTTATTATTAATATATTATGCCTCAGTTTATCATTTACACACTGTGCATTACAACTTACAGATCACAGTGTATCTACAAAGGCACAAAACATTTAGTCACAGGTATCTGGAACAGTATTTTACTTTATGATCAAAACAACAAATATTTACACTTTGCAAAGTCATCCCACGGGCCGGATTGGACCCTCTGGCGGGCCGGCTTTGGCCCCCGGGCCGCATGTTTGACACCCGTGCTTAATGTGAACAAGCTAAATGAGAAGCAATGAGTGACATACTTCACACAGGCTTTCCTTTATGAGTAAAGCTTAAATTATTTTTAACTATAGTTTATTTCATCATGGACAAAACCTTTCCCTGATCTTAACAACATTTATATTTACAAAATCTAACTGCAAGTTAGCCTTTAAAATTGTTTGAAAAAAAGAAGATCACTTAACCACAAAACAGACCACTTCACTCCAAAGACCACCACCACCACAGTCCATCGAGATCCATCTCAGACCATTTAATTGGTCCAAAGATATTTTTCCAAGAGGAATTTTTAGAAAGACAGTTTTTCTGTACACTCACATCATACACACTAACCTCCTTAAAACCAGACAAATGAGTTTATATATCAAGTGTTTCATCTTCAGGAACTTCCAACTACCAGTTTTGCAGGAATATATTCAAATGTATACATTTAGATTTTAAAATATGCATTCAAAAGGCTAGCTATGTGGCAGACTTTTTGACGACCAAACACAGTAGAAAAAAAATTAAATAAAAAAAAATTAAATATATCCCTCCATCATATCATATTTTACCCATTTTTAATGTTACAATTAACTTAAAAGGTGGGTGCACTAATCGCGTCAAGCTAATCCTCATATTTTCATTCGCCATCCAGCATAAAGACTTGCCACACATGAGCTAGAAATTATAGGCTCAATTTGCAGACGAGGAAGGGTCAATTACAGTGTAATGCAGCATCCCAGTGGAGTTATTATGTTTATATTGCCAGTGATAAGTCAGGAATGATGGCGTCTGCTTTTATGACTCCACACCCAGAAAAGCAGTAGTAAAACTTGCTCTACGTTCTGTGTGTGTGTGTGTGTGTGTGTGTGTGTGTGTGTGTGTGTGTGTGTGTGTGTGTGTGTGTGTGTGTGTGTGTCTACCCCAAGGGGAAATGGACTAGTACAGAGGAGGATGGGGTTCTAAATGCAGAAAAGAAACAACATGATTGATTCACTTTAAGTTCAGTGAATAAAATGTACATAGATGCATTTGTGTGCATGCATGTGTGCGTTAATAGATGGTTCACAAACGAGAGCATCTAAAGAGTGTCTTCCTTTTGGATTCCTTCATGCATCTCTGGCATTTACAGTAAGTGAAGCAGCTACGTCAAAGAAAAAGTGAAATTTTGACAGAGTTAATGAGACAGAGAAAGAAAGAAAGAGAGAAGCTGGAGGTAGAAAATGAGGCAGAGATATACAGAGCACAGGTTGGTGCGCTGATCCAATGTGTCTGTGGCCCCCTGAGAGAGCTAAGCCAATTAGCTAATAAAGAGAAGTGGATGAAAACAAGGCAGAGGTGGTCTAATCAGGTTGGCCTGAGGTGTGAAGGCTTAAGTATTAGCGGCTAGAGACCCTGAAACTTGTAAGACAAGGACTTTGCTCACAGTAGTTCGCCCTCAACACTTCTTTCCCGAAACTGACACCTATATGGTATAACAAAGTGTCTGCTTTGTGAAACCTAAAGGAACTTCTGTTTTAATTATTGTAGTGTTCTGTAATAGTCAATTCCCGCTTTTCCATTTTCTCATTTCACCAGCAGAGCAGATAGGGTAATAGAAATGAGGCCACAGCGGTGGGAATGGAAACTAGCCTTAAAACATATGACGAGACAGAAATGAAAGGAGAGACCCCACTAAACAGTTCTTTATACTTCACTGGCTTTTTGCTCACATGGACTCTCTAACCTGAAAGGCAGATATTTTCAGATATATCTATTTGCCATTATCTGACATCATGACGATGGGATCTAGTATAGATGACCCTATAGATTTCTAGTGTGATCGTAAAGCACGAGAGATATATATCTGGGATTAAAATACATTTCTGTTTTGCAGTAAATTGTGTTGAGAGATGTACTTGATAAGGCTGCCTTGCTGGGCAAAGAGACTGCTATCATGAACCAATTATACATAAACAGAGATGTCAGCCGATAACGAAAAGGCCAATACGACTCAGCATAATTGATTTTACTATGGAGTTTTTTTTTCCTCATGTCATTCTTAGTATGAAAAAATAAATAATTGCTCACCATGTCATGTTGAATCTAAACAGTAGCTCTGGCAGTGCAAACATACTATACCAGAAGAAAAAGAAAATCTGCCTTAGTCACGACTTTGTTGTGCACATGCTGTGCGTGTGATTGTAGTGCATGCTTTGTGCGTTCGTCTGGAAAGAGAGGTGAGGCGACACAGACAACACCTGTCAGGGCTGGTGTGAGGTGGCCAACTGACATGCCCACAGCCTGTAAAATATGCAAGGTACAGAAACTGCAGTGGAAACCATCAACATAGAGAGATAGACACTATGGCAACTATATGTATCCAAGCCACTGACGTATGCACATGTCAAAGATACATACATGAAAAGAAGCTGTACGCACAGAGAGACTTAAGTCTGCAAAGAGATTATGTGGACAGTTCAGTGTCACTAACTCTTCTGTGCATGTATTCATACACTACTGGAGAGGAAAGATGTTTAGATCAGGCACACAGAGAAAGGAGAAAGAGAAAGGCATGGCATTTTCATGTCCGGGACAGAAAAAGGCAATCCGGTATCTCTGGCAACATGATGTTTATTTCAACAGGAGGAAAAAGAGGAAGATAAAAAATGTCTGCTTCTTTGCTAGGAATTCCATGTCAATATGAATAATTTGTCTGTGCATGACACTTCAAAGTAAACCTTGAAAACCAGTCAAGACAACCACTCCAAGCTTGTAATCTGTGAATAATTTTGATTGTATAAAATACGGGACAGCAATAGAAAAATAACTTTGGGACAATGATTGATCTAGCGTACTAGCAGGGAAAAGAAGTAACCTTAAAAATTGACACAGGTGTATCTGTGGCAGACATTTCATGTATGACTACAAGTGAAATTAATAACTTTTATATCGGTTGAAGGAAATCAATTATTGAGGGGCCTTAACCAACTCCTTCTTTATTTTCTCCCTCCCTCTCATCCCTTCATGTGGTAGTGGGGTCTACTGAGGATATGCGAGTGCACTTTCTTTTGACTTCAGTTAGGCGTAAAATCTGATTTTCGTGAATATTACACATACTCATTTTACTCTAAAATGGCAATAGGATATACAATATATACACCTTTTGTGCCAGGTATTTCACAATAAAAACATTTAATTCAGAGGCCATTAATAAAATGATATCTTGCATCTCCACTCTTTAAAAGCGAGCTTTGAGAGAGCCAAGTTGGATTCCCACCAAAGTCTTTAACAGGCAGCTTTAGGCTATCGATTTATGCTACTACGGTGCTTTGAGCAAGAACAGATGAATAGGGGTGTGTGTGTGTGTGTGTGTGTGTGTGTGTGTCCTGCCTCTCTCCAGAAACTATTATTTATTGAGTATTGTCTGTATTTCAAAAGAATAATGGCACTGACATCACTGTCACATGTGTTAACGCCCACAGTGACCCCTGTGTGTATGTTTGGAGCCAGCCATGCAATAAATGATGTCTGGCATGTCCCAATCTGGCGCTAATGGCAATAGTGGAAAGGTTAGTTTAAAAACACACTTCTTGGATATCTGTCATTTTGAAATGAGTCTGCACCTATTGGGCCATTCCTCATCTATTTGAAAGTAGTGTCTTTTTTTTCTTCCTTCCTGTGAAGAAAGCCTTGCCGACGAAAACAAGGACATGGTGACCAGCTCAGAGAACTACAGCTGTTTTACAATCAGTCCGGTAGAGACAAAGAAAGGATAACGTTGCCTCGTCATGAGTTATTCTTCCCATGGCAGTTCCACTATTCTTGTTGTTGGGGTCTGTTTGTTGTTACTTTTTTGTTGTCATTGTTTATCTCCATACAGTTGTCAATTGTCACACTCCACTTGATGTGAAAGTGGATGGTAAAACTTGATGAAAGATGCTCTTGAAGAACCATGAATAATTCAACAAGCTTTTTTTTGTTTGTTTTTATGATCTGTGCTGCAGTAGTCGGTGTTACGAGGTGTTCAGGCATACACCAAATATACCTACTGGCCCCACTGTTGTTTCGCAAAACAAAAAAAAAAGAAGTAAAAAATATAGAGGGCGTTGACCTCTCCAGTCACCTTTTTGTAAGCACCTCTAAATTTATGTAAAATGTAAGCCCTTAGGTATATTTTACAAATATTTGTTGCACCTTTGTGTTTGACATTGGACAGTGATGGCATATGTCTACGAGTCTCATCAGGTTCATAAAGTCACCACTTTGTGGGTTTTCCTCCTGCCAAGGTTTCTCAAATGTAGTCATCGGAATAAACACAGAGGAAAAGGTGGAGAAGATAAACACCAGCTACGATCCCAAGCAAAACATGGACAAGCAAGACCATCTCTACATCCATCTCTGCATCTAAGGAGGCAAGCGTTGAGGTATTTAGACAACAGCTGCGGTACTGGCCAGGTAGGATGCGAGTTCAAAGGGAGGACAATCTGTAAACTGTGGTACTGAGCGGTCACAGTCGGAACACAGCGCAGCGTAAGCGCGACTGGAGAGGTCGGCCAAAGTAAGCGCCCTGAACGTCATTGACAAATATCTTTTCTGGTGAAATGCATGTTGTGGAAAATGTTCCTTATCATGGCACGCCTATTGACAGTCCCCCACAGACACATACAGGAGAGCCTCTCGTAGTAGAGCTGCTACCCTAGCTACAAAACAGGTATCCACAATGACTCAAAAAAGGGACATAAATGTGCTTCTAGTGACTGTCAAAACTCCTCCAGTCTCCCCGTCTTTCCAGCGGAGCCGCAGAGTCTGACAGTAGTTTCTCATGGCTGGTTAGCTCTGACTATCAGCTCTACGTCACTATCCATGAGGTGGTCAGACTCCGCTGTGTCCCCTGACCCCTCATGTCACACACTATGCAGCAACGCGGCTTCGCCTCCAATGGTTGTTTCTGTTGCATTTTGTTTTGTTATGGGAAAAAGGGATCTTGCTGATTTGAGGATCTAGTTACCCTTTAAGGTTATTAACTTAATAGTTCTGATTTAGGACCTCCAATATATGGAGAACGTTTGTGAAAAATAAGGTGTCAAAATGAATAGGCTACTTTCAATTAAATGTAAGCATAGAGCCCTGTTACATAATTTATATTCCAGTTGTATCAGTTAACCCCTCTTTGGGTTTGTGGTGAAGAATACTTCAGCCTTTAGTGTATTGTGTATCCCCAAAAAAATGTTCACTTGCTCACTTCGTGCTTTTTTACTTTAATGGGACTCAGTGGACTATTTAAAAATCCTGTCAGGGGGTGCCCCGGTGGCTTACCTGGTAAAGCGGGCTTGTATGTACTAAGGCGGAGTCCTTATGGCAGTGGCCCGGGATCGGATCTCTTCATCTCCAAAGAAAGAGAGAGAAGGTGCAGAAGGATCAACTTTTCCCTATAGCCACATTATCATGAAGCAAAACCGTATATAATGTGAAGCTCAGTTGTGTAAATCACAGAAAAATAGAAAAAGCACAAAGCTAGAAAAATAGGGGTGTAACTAAATATGACATGATATGAATGTTTGCAACAAGGTGCTACTTGGGCTCATTTCCAACACTCCGCATTTAAATTATGCACAAAGAGAAGATTGTGATATAGAAAAATTCCCTTCAGCACAGTGTTCACATCTATTCTCATTCAGACTAAAATATATATAAATTGTAAAAATATATTAAATTATAAGGATGTTAAATACACTGTAGTGTAACCAAGCAATGTTCAAACATTAGCTTGTGCATTCACTGTTGATAAAGAATTAACTCTGCTAATGTTTGCTCAGGTGGGCTGTCCAACTTTCCTTAAATAGTGCTACAGATTTTTAACTGGGTTCCTCTTCATCCCCAGACCTTGAGAAGCAATTACCATTTGCGAACCTTCTGGAGAATAATTTTTTTCTAGAGTAATCCATTCAATTTTTTTGTTAGTTAGTTGTTTTCTGGCCAATGACTAGTTATACCGATGCTGGATACTGCACAATCTGCAAGAGACTTATTTTATTATGCAACAAACATTATGGAGCTAAATTCAGGCCAAAAGTTTTGATCATTTAAAAAGAAAAAAAGAAAAAAATTATGAAAAATACAATAATATATTCAAACTAAAAATAAGTGTTTGAAAAGTCAAGTTGAATATTGTTTTGATTCAGTTCTCTAATTCTTTGGGAAAATATTTTTATTTTCAGTTTCTTTATTGGCAGATTTTGTGTTTTCAGATTCAAATCTTATTTTTTGGTTTCAGCCTTTTTATTTTTCACCATCATACCGTATTTTTTCAGTTTCAGACTTTTGGCCCTGATCTGGCGTGAGGGGCGGGGCTTCAACTGAGAGGGGTGTTGAAATGTGAGTGACAGCACAACAAAGAAGGCTGAGGACCTTCCTCAATCATGTTGCCTTCAGGAAACGTAGGTACCGTGAGAAGTATGATTCAACACATTCTATACACCATATTCCCGCGAAACTGTAAATCAGTAAAACTGACGCCTATGACAAAGTTCCGTCAAGCGGTTTTAGACCGTACTTTGTACCAATAGCAGTATAAGAGCAATAAACTATGCCAGATTGTGCAGTTCACCAATTTTTTTTTTGACGTTTCTCACTTCCACAAAGCAGTGTGAACATTGCCTAGTATTCGCTTGGTGCCCGCTCCACCAGGACTTTGTCACTGCCGTCAGTTTTTATAATTGCCAATCACAGGAATATGGTGTATAGAAAGTGCTGAATCATACTTCTCACGGCACCTACGTTTCTTGAAGGCAACATGATTGAGGAAGGTCCTCAGCCTTCTTTGTTATGCTGTCACTCACATTTCAACGGCCCTCTCAGTTAATGGCACGTCCTCACCGCCAGATCAGGGAATGAAAATATTCAACCAGAAATAAAATTCATACACTTGTGTATTTTTCAGAGATCAAGATCAAAACTTGAACTTTCAATTTCAATTTCTTTTTTCAAACGATCAAAACTCTTGGCCCAGATTTAGCTCTATATAACATTAGCCTTCAAAAATGTAGTTATGTGGCATTTAAAGCTGCTCATTCATTCATGCAAATCTTTTCTTGCTGGAGGAAAAGGATAAGTTGGGTGGATGAAGTATAACTGTGGGAGGTAGGGGTACTGAAGATGATGTCAGCTTTGTAACCGGAGTCTCTGGCCAAAGATCCCCTAGTGGAGGCAATGATGGATCAATCCAGGGGTCCTATTACGCTGCAAGCATAGGCAATGTCATGAGATGATCCCTACTAGCAGTGTCTGGATGAAAGCATGAGCCTACAGATGATCAGTCTGAGAGGAGAGGATTACAAAAGGACAGAAGAGAACTACAGAGAAGGACAGCAAGGAAAGCATTTCCTTTTTGCAACTAGTTCACTTTTGAACTGGGTACTGTTGTGTCAGTAGGAGGAAGGCAAAATAAAGCAATTTCAATGTCGATGAAATCAACTGAAAGTCCCGTTCTAAAATAAACATCCAGACGCAGTGATCAAAGTTAATATTACCACTTTTGCCTCTGAGGAAGCGCAATGCCATTTTAATCACCTGCCTGCTATGGGTACGACGTCAGCAAAGTGATATTCTGAACATTTCTCTGGCCTTGCCAAATAATCATCACACGCACACACGCGAAACATAACATTGTCTTGCCCAAATAGAGCACATGCAAAAGTGATGAACAATGGCTACCTTAGTTAGACAACAGAAAGAAGAGTACTTACAAGTTCTTATCTGTCTTTTTGTCTGCGGCTTTC